>NC_061120.1:40267170-40459343 GCF_002878395.1 Capsicum annuum | reverse complement strand
AGTTACACGATGGTAAATAATAAGTATCCCCCTTTGAGAATTAATGATCTCTTTAATCAGCTTCAAGGTGCCAAATTCTTTTCTAAGATTGATCTTTGATCCGGGTATCATCAGCTAAAAATTAGGGAGGTGGATATCCCTAAGACGGCTTTCCGTACATATTATGGGTATTTTAAGTTCTTAGTGATGTCATTTGTCTTGACCAATGACCCCACGACATTCATGGATCTGATGAATAGGGTCTTCTATCCATTCCTAGATTTGTTCGTCATTGTCTTCATAGATGATATCTTGGTGTACTTGATGTTGGGTTTATTTATGCACTTTAGTGTTGTTATCGTCGCCTATTTAGCCTTGTTTTGAGAATAATTTGTATGATTTATGTATTGATAATGATATAGATAAGCATCTAAGTATTTAAGCATGTGGTTACAAAGTTTGGGTTCAAATCAATCAAGTAGAGTCTCGATGAGAAAACTAGTTTTACTAGCTTGATCTAGTGTTGTTCTAGTCTACCGCAAGGGATTCTAATGCGTCAAATGAGTTCCTAATGGTTTTAATGTGAAATATTATGTGTGACAACTTGTTTTTAATGTACAAAGTGCAATTGAAGCAAGTCAAGAGTAAAAACACTATAGAAAGATCAAAGCAGGCAAGCCTAATAGCATTGTGAGGGGCTGAAAAACACTTTAATTAGGATGTTTATTCTCTATCTTTATCTTTTTAATAGATTTGATTATGTATTCCATTAGTTGGATCATAATTATGTCGATTAGAGGCTAAACACCCTTTTTTCGGGGTTAAAGCCAAGAACATGACTACTATCGTTATGAATTGATTTTGTTTGAATTGCTTCTCATATTTGGTTGCTTTTTTATCCTTATTTTAACTATTCGAAGGATTCATGGCCCTTAGAAGATGTTCATTATCGAACATGTGATCTCGGGAGGGGGAATTGGAAGATAGAATTTGGGGATAACAAAGTAAGGTTCATATTCCTTTATGAAATAAGGAATTTGAATTAGCATCTAGGATAGGTATGTACCTAGAAGCCTTGTTTAGTTCACGTGTAGGATGATAGCTTTAAGCACTTAATTGGATTATTACATCTCCATTCAATGATGTAGTTGTAATTTCCAAGTTAGGTAGAGAATTAGAGGTCGAGAGACCATGATTATGCGATAAACCCTACAAATCAACAACCAAGATAATTGATTTAAAAGATAAAGTTAAATAGTGTAGTATGATTGTTCGAAGTGCTTTAACCCTGGACTTACTATATTGATTGTCTTAAGTCTTTTATTTTTACACACTATTTATTGTGATTTTGGTTTACAACTTTCAAACTCTCTTTTGATTACTTTGCATCAAGTTAATCTCAATAAGTGAACAAAAATTGAATACTTGTTAGAACAAGTCTCTGTGGGATCGATGTTTGGCTTTCTTGAAGTTTACTATATTACTTGGTAAACCACATACACTTACGTGTACACTAGGGCACTCTCAAGTTTTTGGCGCCATTGCTGGGGACTTGTAAATTGGCAACTATCTTATTTTTAGTTTAGCTTTATTGAGTTGTAAATAATTTAGTTTTTTTAGGTTCTTTTATTTTTCTTTTTATCACACTTCTAGATATGTCAGCCTGGGATAAATGGTTTTCAAGTAATGATGATTCTTGTTGTTTTTGTGGGGGACCCCATCATGAGACTTATTGTCCAGATTTTGATGAAAGTGCATGGATAAGACCTTCACAATATTAGATAGACACTGTTCTATTTGTAGAGCAGGCTGCAAGTTGGTGTATGGTTTGTGGTAACAGTGGTCATTCTGCAGCTATGTGTGCTATCAATCCCGATTCAGAATTATTTGTGGGCTACGCTCAAAGGCAATATTATGTGAACACCTACAATCAGACGTTGCTGACTCAACCAAAAATTCAATCATGGAATAACCAGCAGTAGTTTCAGAAGCAACAACCAAAAATGCAGGCCACAACTCAAACTAGCAGTATGGAAGAGATGCTGAAAAAACTTTTAGTGTCTGAAAACAGTTGTTGGCAGACATAAAGAACCAGCAGGTGGCTACAAAGCAATTGTATAATCAATTGGAGGTAGATGCAGTGTTGACTCCCCAATCTGTTGCAGACAAAGTTGTTGATAATTCCAGAAAGTTTAAGTACTCGGAAACTAAAGTTGTTGAACAGGTTAAGAAGATACCACCACCACCATGTCCATAGATGCTAAGAAAAGAAAAATATGAGGAAGACACTAGCCAATTTGTGGAACAGACATAAGAATCATAGCCATTCAGCTGCCATCTCTCTTTTGAGACTATAATTGAGAAGGTGAATATGAGTGAAGGTGTTGTGGATTGTGTAAATTTTGAAATGAGATTAGTTGGGCCTCATTCAAAGCACTTTTCTATATTATGTTTAGATGATGTATTGTTTGTGGAATCGTTTGAAATAGTGAAAGAGTGTGATGATGAGGAACAAGAATCCTATATTCTTTATTTTACACCAAACAAGAAACATAAAAACACACACTTTAAGGCCTAGTGGGTTACCATGCACATCCTATTACTCGATTTCTTCATCTTTATACCACCAACCTATGAGCGAATCAAAAAGATGGATGTAAAGTTGGGGGTGAAATTCATATCCTCAAGGTGAAGGGAAAAGTTTATTGGGTCGTGCCGCGACACAAAATCAGGTGCTTCTTGGGAGGTAACCCAACTAAAGCATGTTTTATTTTCAGTATTTTTAGTTTTTTACTTCACTAGTTTTTGTTTCTATTGAGTCATAGGTTGACGGGAAGTCTGAGTACCAGAAAACCTGAGCTATGGAGCAGGGAGAAAACTAAGTGTGGGGTCCCTGAAGCCCCTTGATATATAAAGATGCTACTAGCTAGGCCTAGAGGCCTTAGGGAGTATTTTTGTCTCTACTTTTAAAGTATACTTTGGGGACAAAGTAGATTTTTAAGTGTGGGATGGGGAAATTCCCATTTTTAGGAGTAATTTAAATTTTTTTGTGTTAGGAACAAGTGAGATATTCTTGTTGGTGCTATATTTGACTGCATGATACAAGTGTTGTGGTTGTAAAGAGCATGTTGATTGTCTGAATGACTACTTTTGAGACTACTAGGCTCCTGATTTTGACTCTTGTACTTGTTGACTTAAAGTTGAATTCATATGATTATTTGGTTGAGAGTCTATGATGATCCTATTTGAGTTAAGTATGTGCCGTGTGTGTGAGGTATTTGTATATTCCTTATTATACTTGAAGTTAGAACTTACATGGTGTGTGTGCAAAGCGAACTAAAGAGCGTGGGTTTAGGAGGTGATATAGGTAATTCATTGATAGACATATTTCATACAGTTTTTTGACCTACCCTTGTGCATAATCCAAGTTAACCCTATTGAGAATTTAGCTTTTTTCTTCGACAGCCTCATGTGTAGCTTAATCCCTTCTTTAATAGACCTTAATTTGATCCAAAGCTCCTAAGCACTTTAGTTAAAATCTAATTGAGTTAAGGAGTTGAAGATTCAAGAAGGAAAAGGTTAAATTGAAGCCCCTAAGTAATAGCATTGGTGTTTAAAAAAATCATTATGTGTTATGGTTGGGAGTTAGAGAAAATTGTGCTTAAAAAGTTCCTATTTGTAGCCTAGTTGTGTTACAATGAACCTATTTTGGACCTAATTCTCCTTGGACATTATGCACCTTAATTAAGGCAAATCGCTTAAGTGGAGGGTGGCTATCATAGGGGTACGTAACATAAATTGGGTGAGAAAAAGCGTAAAATTAAATGATATGTACATAGCAGATTCCCATCATAATGTTATAATTAAGCTTAATAAGATGGGGTGAAAACAAAAAATTGGGGTTGATAAAAGTAGTGTAATTTGGTTTTTAGAGTTGAATATAATGTAAAATGTGATGCATTAAAATGCTTAGGGAAGATAGTCATTATTACTGGCTAGAATAGTTCCTTCCCATCCCTTAGCCTACATTACAACCCTTAAAGACCTATTTGATCTTAAGCCTTAAAATTTTAATATTAGTGGAGTACTACACTAAGGGAAAGCCTATGGTTCATTACGTGTAACTTGTGAATTCCTTGTGAAGGTAAGCGTAACTTGATTTTCGTACCCATTCTGTGATAAATTGCATTTATATAAGTGATTATGGGTAACTCTCTTATTATGAGGGTACATATTTGATGAATGTGGGTGATTTGTATAATGTCTTTTATTGGGCATTGTACATGAGTTTTCCAACTTGGTGAGTCAATTCTTGAGGCTATGATGTTTTTAAGTAGTGTTCTTGAACTGTCAATTGTGTTGTATATGCTTAGTATAGAAACTTACATTCTGTGTAGTCATTATAGTACTAGTTTGAGTGTCTTGCATGTAGTATAAGTGCAGGGTATCCTCAGCTTATGATTCTTAGAGTAAAGAGTTTTTCGAGGATGAACAAGGCTTTAAGTATGGAGTGGTGATGTTAGCTGTGTTTATGCATTTTTGTGTTGTTATCCTAGCCTATTTAGCCTTGATTTAAGGACAATTCATGTTCTTTATGTGTTGATGATGATATAAATAAGAATCGAAGTGTTTAAGCATGTGGTTACAATGTTTAAAAGTGTTTTCAAATAAGTTTGGGTTCAAATTGATCAAGTAGAGTCTAGACGAGAAAACTAGTTTTACTAGCTTGAGCTAGGTATTGTTCTAGTCTATCGCAAGGGATTCTAATGTGTCAAATGAGTTCCTAATGGTTTTAATGTGTAATACTATGTGTAACAACTTGTTTGTAAAGTACAAAGTGATATTGAAGCAAGCCAGGAGTCAAAACACTAAACAAAGATCAAAGCGGGCAAGCATAGTCTTAGCTCGAGTTTCTAGCTTCTATTTCTTGACATGGTGTTGTGTTGAACTCTAATGCTTGGTTTATGATGTTGTAGGATTCTTGAGGATTTAAATTTGATGATATTTTGATGTTGAACAAGTTGAATATTAAAGAGAAACAACACCAAAAGTTTGGAAAGGAAGGCAAATGCACAATGCCAAGTTTAGACACAAAAAGAGACTTCTAGTGAGGGCATGTAGATATAAGGGATATTCCCCCTTAATTCCAATGCTATAGAGCCCATGTATCCTGTCTTGGAGTGGTGCAATTATTGTCGCGATGCCCCTGCCAGTCCAGTGCAATAGTGCCCGCGACGCCCCCTATTCCTACACTGCCTAGGCTCCCTTCTACTATAAATACACACTTTAAAAACTTTATAATATACTTTTTAGATGTCTTGGAGCATTGTAAGGGGATGCAAAATACTTTAATTAGGGTTTATTCTTTCACTTTAGCTTTTTAATAGATTTGATTATTTATTCCATTAGTTGGATCATGATTATGATGATTAGTGGCTAAACGCCCCCTTCCAGGGTTAAATCCAAGAACGTGACTACTATCATTATGAATAGATTTCGTTTGAATTTCTTCTCATATTTGGTTATTTGCTCATCTGTGCTTTAACTATTCTAAGAATTCATGGCCCTTAGAATATATTCATTGTTGACCTTGTGATCTCGGGAGGGGAAATTGGAAGATAGAACGTGGGGATAAACAAAGTCAGGTTTATATTCCTTTATGAAATAAGGAATTAGAATTAGCTTCTAGGATAGGGATGTACCTAGAAGCCTTGATTGGTTCACATATAGGATGATAGCTTTAAGCACTTAATTTGATTATTACATCCTCGCTCAATAATGTAGTTGTAATGCCCAAGTTAGGTAGATGATTAGAGGTCAGGAGACCATGATCATGCGATAAACCCTACGAATCAACTACCAAGATAAGCAATTTAACGAATGAAGTTCAATAGTGTAGTATGATTATTCGAAGTACTCTAACCCTAGGCTTTACTCTATTGAGTATCTCAAGTATTTTATTTTCATGCACTGTTTACTTTGATTTTAGTTTACAACTTTCAAACTCTCTTTTCATTACTTTGCATCATGTTAATCTCAATAAGTAAACAAGAATTTAATAGTTATTAGAACAAGTCTCTGTGGGATCGATATTCAGCTTTCTCGAAGGCCACTATATTACATAGTAGACCATGTACACTTGTGTGTGCGCTAAGGCACTGTCAGTACTCTAAGAGCGAGGTGGACCATGCCAATCACCTCTGCATCGTGTTGCAAACCTTTAAAGATTAGGAGTTTTATGCTAAGTTCAATCAATGTGAATTTTAGCTGAATGTCGTAACTTGTTTAGGTCATATTGTATCTAGTGAAGGGATTATGGTGGACCTCAAAAGGTTAATGTGGTTATGATGTATCTCAGACCCATGACTCCAACTAATATTCAAAGTTTCTTGGGTTTGACTGGTTACTATAGAAGGTTTGTGGAATGTTTTTTTACTATAGTGGCCCCATTGACTAAGTTGACTCAGAAAAATGTTAAGTTCTTGTGGTCGAATGCATGTAAGGGTAGCTTCAAGAAGTTAAAAGATAAATTGACTTTAGCTCCAAATTTGACCTTGCCCGAGGGTAATGATGGCTTTGTAGTATATTGTGATGCTTCTCATATTGGGCTTGGTTTTGTATTAATGTAATGTGGTAGGGTGGCAGCCTATGCTTCTAGGCAATAGAAGGTTCATAAAAAGAACTACCCTACTCATGACTTAAAATTGTTAGCAGTGGCATTTGCGTTAAAGATTTGGAATCACTATCTCTATGGGGTTCATGTTGACATATTTTCTGATCATAAGAGTTTGCAATATATGTTTACTCAGAAAGAGTTGAATCTCAGACACTGGAGGTGGCTTAAGTTTTTGAAGAATTATGATATGAGTCTCCATTACCAACCAGGTAAAGCTAACGCAGTTGCTGATGCTCTTAGTAGGTTATTCTTGGGGAGTTTAGCTCATGTGGATAGGGATAAGTGGAAGTTAGAAAAAGACATTCACGTTTGGCTAATCTTGGAGTTATCTCATAGTCTCTGAGGATGGTGGTGTGTTTGTGCATCTGGTGTGATAGTCGCCTCTTGTTGTTGAGATAAATGAAAAGTAAATGTTGGATAGTGATTTGATGAAGATAAAGAGAAATATGGGTCAAAAAAAGGTTTTTTATTTTGCAATTGGTGATGATGGTATCTTGAGGTACCAAGGTAGGTTATGTGTTCTCGACATCGATGGATTAAGGGAAAAATTATGGTCAAGGCTCATGGATCTTGTTATTCTATTTATCCCGATTCCACAAAGATGTATTATGGTCTTAAGGAGTTCTATTGGTGAAATAATATGAAATGAGATGTGGCTAATAATGTGGCTAAGTATATGTTGTGCCAACAAGTGAGGGTTGAACACATGAGACCCGGCGGTTTGTTCCAAGAGATTGAGCTTTCCGAATAGAAGTGGGAGGTAACTATTATGGATTTTATCACCGGTCTTCTCCGGTCTCGAAATCAATGTGATTCTATTTGGGTCATTATGGATAGAATGACCAAGTCCACTCACTTTTTGCCTGTGAGAACTAGTCATTCGGCGGAGAATTTCTCTAAGTTGTACCTTATAGATATTGATCAATTGCATGGTGCTTCGGTTTCCATCATTTCAAATCATGTTACTCCATTCTCATATCACTTTTGGAAGTCATTTCAGAAAGGTTTGGAAACTAAGTTGTGCCTTAGTACCGCTTTCCATCCGTAGACGAATGGACAAGTGAAGAGGACCATTCAGACATTGGAAGACATGCTCCGTGCATGTGTGATTGATTATGGTGGTAGTTGGTACGACCATTTACCTTTGATTGAATTCTCCTATAACAATAGTTATCATTCTAGAATTGGTAAGGCCCCTTTTGAAGAGTGGTATGGTAGGAGATGTCGTTCTCCTATTGGGTGGAATGAAGCTGGTGAAGGTAAGTTGTTTTGACCTGATTTGGTTCACCAAGCCTTGGATAATGTGAAGGTGATTTGTGAAAGGTTAAAAGCCGCTCAAAGTTGTCAAAAGTCATATGCAGATTTGACGCGTAGGAATTTGGAGTTCAATGTTGGCAATTGGGTATTCTTTAATGTGTCTCCCATGAAGGGAGTAATGCGGTTTGGTAAGAAGGATAAAATTAGTCCCTGGTATGCTGGTCCATATTTGGTTTTGAAGAGGGTTGGTAATGTTTCCTATGATTTGGAGTTGTCCTCTAGTTTGAGTTCCATCCATCCGATATTCCATGTGTCCATATTGCGAAAATGTATAGGTGATCCTTCATTGGTTATTCCTTGGGAGGATATTGGTATTTCAGACTCTTTGTCCTATGAAGAGGTCTCGCTAAGGATATTGGATTGACAAGTTCTCCATTTTTGAATGAAAGTGGTGGCTTTGATAAAGGTTCTATGGAGGAACTAAAAGTCTGAGGAAGCTACTTGGGAGGCAGAAGAGGACATGATGTCTAAGTATCTGCATTTGTTTTCCATTCCAGAAACTAGTGCTTGAGGTATCTATTGATCTTCTTATCTTTGTTGTATACCTTGTTTTCTAACTTGGTTAAAGTTTAGTTTGATGAGTGATAATGTGTTAACTCATTCTTGTGCTAGCCTAAACCCATCATTCGACGACGAATTATCCAAGTGGGGGAGAATTGAAACACCTTGGCTTTGGACCCTTAGAAAATTTCCTAAGTTTGAGTTTGTGGACAAGGTACGATTTGAGCATAGTTATCATATGCTAAGATATGGTTTAGTACCCCCACTCTCGTATGATGGTCAGCATAGTCTGATTGCATTCTATTTGAGGTACGGTTAGGTATCATACTTCTTATATGTTAGGTCACGAGGTCTTTGTTGCCAAGTCATATGATGCCTTAAGTTTTACCTAGTGGATTCTGTCTAGGGTATGAGTTATAGGGTACTTCTCGTATTATAAGATATAATTTACCCTTGTGTGGTCGTATGTTAGTCAGTTTGGGGGACTAAGGTAAGGCCAAGGGTACGAGACAAGGGTACCACTCGTACCCTAGGGTACAATTTAGGGGGGTGGTCGTATCCTCCTACGAGCAATTTTTAGCTTTTAAGATGAGGGCATTTTAGACATTTCATACCCCAAAATCCTTAAGTTCCTACACCTTAAAACATGTAGAGGCCTCTCATAACTCACTTTTAAAAGATTAAACACTCCAAAAACACTCTCTTGAAGATTGGAGGCTAGGGTTTCAAAGAGGTGTTCATCTAGAGGCTAAAAGGGTCAAGTTCTTTTCATGAATCATTTTGTATAAGGAATGTGACTCTTTCCTAATTGTTAATTCATAAATATCATGTGTTTTAAGGTGTGATTATGATTCTTAAATAGTGGTATGGAAACCAAAATTGAGGGTTTTGTCGCATATGGTTGAGTGTTGTTTACTCTTGGTTAAACTAGTGTTTATACATGTTTTTGGTGATGGTTTGCATATGTGGGTGCTTATTGATTGTGGTTTAACAAATGGGTCATGAGTACCCAAAATTTTGATGGTTTTCACTTTGGTTTTGATCATGGTAAAGGTATTCCCTCAAGGTCTTGGAGAAAATATCTAAGAGAAATAACTAGTCACATGTTAAAGGTGTTTTGAACTAAGGAAATGGCTTAATGAGTATGAATAGTTGGTAAATGGTTTTGTAAAGGCATTGTTGGATATGAAATAATTTAATTGGTAACCTTGGTGGTTTGATTCGTTAAAAGGGTTTGAGTCCCTAAACATGACATTTAATTGTGTTTTGAACTAAAGCTTGGTATGGGAATGCTAATGAAAGATGAATGATTTTGAAAAGGTTTTGATGACCATAAATTGATTTGAATTTTGATTTGAACTAAGGCATTGGCCTATTAAAGTAAATGGTTGAAAAAGGGCTTCATGAAGACCTTGTGGTCATATAAGGTGTTGCATTGTGACCTTGGTGCTTTAAAATGGCTAAATGGGTTAGAGTCCCTAAGTGTTGAACTGAATGGATATCATTGCATAGACTAAGGGTTAGAGTCCCAAGGTTGATTAAGAAAGGGAAAAATGGCCTAAGGTTAGAGTACAATTTCTTAATATGACCGTGAGGTCCGAAGTGTAACCGGTTTTAGGTTAGAGTCCACTTTCTTAATATGGCCAGGACATTCAAAGTTTTTAAACTACATGAGTGGGAGGTTAGTCCCCTATTTCATGCTTCATTGGGTGCTTCGAAATGCATGATAAGCCTTGTCCCTATTCCCAACACTATATAAATATATATATGTATATACATATGATTGCATATGATGTTTTAACTTGGTTGAACTATGGAACTATTTTATCCTTATTCCTGAGTTACATGCTAGCGCTCAAATCGCTAACCGTCTCCGGATGATGTATGCCCACGTGATGTAGGGGTCGGAGCTTTTTCTTCTCTTCCTGTGCAGTGACTAGGTGTTCGAGCGGTTCATGTGTTGACACTGAAGTAGTGAGATTCCATACTTCAGAAGGCATACATTTCATTGTCTTTCTCCCTTATGTCATAGACTTGTTTTAGACTTAGTATTGGCTATTGTCGAGGGCATATTCCAACATATTATTGACTTTAGATTTGTAGAGACTTTGTGGATGACTGTGGACTTGGGTATGTTGGTTTGGTATATCGACTAACGTGACCCGAACCTCGGGCCATGTCATATGGGGACCCCAAGCTTACATAAATCGGAGGTCACCCCGATAACCTGACCCAAACATCTCATCATACAATAAGAGTCGAGGAAACTCTTACTCACAAGTCAAGATTGCGGAAATAATATCATAAGTATACATTAGATTCATAATATCTAACTCACACCCAAGTTTACAGTTGTTCACAACACCTCTATATAAAATGAAGTCAATAAATGTATATGTCCGGACAAGCCCCCGACGATATCCAACCCAAGTCTAAAAGATACTAAGTCTAAACATAAGATACTAAGAGATGAAGATCTTCCAGAGTAATGAAGTTCACCACTTCAAGTTAATGAATGAACCGCTTCAATTGCCTAATCACTATAAAGAAAGAGAAGAAGATGCTCTATCCCCTATGTCGCGTAGGGACATAGCATCCGGAGATAGTTAGCGGTTGGAATACCAGCATGTAACTCAAGGATAAGTGATAAAATATCATTATCAATCAACATTAAGTCAATATATCACATTTCATATCATTTACACACTTATCCATGCACATAGACATATCACATGCTAATCAAGATATCAAGGCTCACATCATTCTCAAGCATTCATTCATTAGGCATGAAGTGGGAGGACTTCGACCCTTCACACTTATTAGTTCAAAAATTCACATTAAGCATAGGACTTCCACATTCACATAAACTTAAACAAGGGAATTCAACCATGCTTACTCATTCATTAGCTAAGGACTTTAATCGTATATCCAATAATTCAAACAAGGGGCTCTAGCCATACACACATCCAATTGGACATAGGACTTAGACCACATGTCCCCACATTCAATTGGACATGGGACTTTGACCTCATGCTCACACTTTAGGCAAGGGACTCTAATCTCATGCTACACTTGGACTCTAACCATAATTCATTCCATTCGGTGGGGTTCTCTAACCTCAAGAGATCTCTTTAAGCAAGGGACTTTAACCTTGAGCAAGATCATTGGGCAAGGGACTTCAACCTCAATTCACCACATGAGACAAGGGACTTTGACCTCAAGCCATCACAACTATCATTAGTTGGCATTTGGGACTTTAACCCTTTGCCCATGCATCAACATACATTTGATACAACATTTAAGGACTTTAACCATTTTAGACAATTAGACACTAAACATGACCAACATGGTCCTTATGGGAGCCTTCATTGCTCAACCATTTCAATAGGCCAATGCCTTCATTTAATTCAACATACAACTCAAGTTATGGTCATCAATACCCTCACAACAATTCATATTTCAATAACAATCTTGTACCATATCCCCACCACACTTAGGTTCAACACACAATGTAAGTTCATCTTTATATCTAGGAACTTTACCCTCTCAATATCCATCAGCCAACAAGGTTATAAATTTCACTACACATCATTCGTAATTCCTTTAACATATCATTTATCAATCATTCATGCTCGTAGGGCCATTGCCTTAGTTCAATACATTACCAACATATGACTAAACAATTCACTTAGACATTTTCACAAACACCTTGGGTGCATACCTTCAACAAGGCTGTTTACATAGTAGATATTATCAAGATTAGGGTTACTCAAAACCCTTATGTTAAACCACATACAACAAGCACCCACAAATTCAAATCATCATCAATATCGCATATAAATATAAGCCTAAACAAGATTTAACATAATACATCATTAGGCAACAAAACCCTTTTCATTTGATTTCAAAACTACCATGTACACTTACTAATCCAAGTATGAAATACATGGATTTAGAGATATTTAAAGAGGGGAAAAGATACATTCCTCAAAGAAGATGACACACCAACACTCTTGACTCCTTCTTGCCACTAGAGGAGCACCCTCCAAACCCTAGCCTTCAATCTTGCTTCAAGAAACTTTTAGAGTGTTTTGGAGTGTTTGAATCTTGTAAATGAGGTATTAGGAAGCCATAATACCCTATATAGTAAAGGGACTTAGGGATTTAGTCAAGGGAAATTACCGCAATTCCCTTAATTAAAATATGAAAAGTGAACTTGTCCAGGTGTATGACTCCCCCATACGATTCCCTTAGTAATCGTACCCTAGAATACGAGTGGTATCCTAACTCGTACCCTAGGCATCTTCTAGGTCAACCATACTATTGTGGGTACAAGTAGGCACCCTTGAATCGTAACCAAAGGGTATGACTCACCCCCAAGTCATATACAAAAACCATATACCCAACAGTCTACTCTAAATGGAGACTACCCTCTATACGATTGAGTAGCATACGACTTGTATACATGGGCTACGGTCAAGAAAAGGTTATGTCCGTCTAACGTACGAGGGGGTAGAGTAGATACGACCCGCATCCATGGGTACAAATCAAGCTCCAAGTCATACCCAACTCAGAGACACCAAAAGTTATTGTTTTTCTCAGGGTTCAAGACCTAGGTGTTTCAATTCTCCCACACATGGGTCATTCGTCTACAAATGAAGGGTAAGGTAAGCGTGTACATAAGCTAACATATCATCACACATCACTCTAATAAATGTTAAAACAAGCACTCAACAAGGATACAACACATATCATGCTCATTATCAATCAATCATTCATCTTATCGACTTCGGGACCCTAACCCATTGCTTATTAACACTTACTCATTTCACAACTTAGGGACTTCAACCCATCACTTTCAAGGACATCAGGCAACTCAAAGCATTGGGGACTTTATCCCATCATTTATCAAAACATGAATTAATTCAATGCAATAGGGACTTTAAATGATGGTCTAACAAAGACATACATCAAAGTAAGGAGCTTAACACATACCTCTAATAAAAGCTTTATGAATGGGAAATAAATGTGGGTACTTGGACTTCATGTCCTCTTTTGCTTCCCGAGTAGCTTCCTTGGACTTTTGGTTCCTCCATAGAACCTTCACCAAATCCACCTCTTTTATTGGCAATAGGAAAACTTATCGATCCAAGATCCTCACCGGGACCTCCTCATAGGACAAAGAGTCTGAGATAGCAATATCTTACTAGGTAACAACCAAGGAAAGATCACTAAAACATTTCTGCAACATAGAGACATGTAAAACTGGGTGAATAGAGTCCATACTAGAAGACAACTTCAACTCATAGGCAACATTGCCAACCCTCTTCACAATCAAATAGGGACCGACAAACCGGGGACTAAGATTCCCCTTTTTGCCAAACCACATCACTCCCTTCATGGGAGACATATTCAAAAATGCCCAATCGCCCACATTAAACTCTAAGTCCCTACGCCTAACATCCGCATAGGACTTTTGGCGACTTTGAGCGGTTGTCAATCTATGGTGAATCACTTTCACCTTATCTAAGGCTTGGTGAACTAAATTAGGGACAAGCAACTTACCGTCGTCAACTTCCTACCATCCAATAGGAGATCAACATCTCCTACCATACATTTCCTCAAAAGTCACCATACCAATACTAGAGTGGTAACTATTATTATAGGTGAATTCAATCAAAGGCAAGTAGTCATACCAACTACCACCATAATCAATCACACAAGCCCACAATATATCCTTTAATACTTGGATAGTTCTCTCTGTTTTCCCATCCATTTGCGGGTGGAATGCGGTACTAAGGGACACCTTAATTCCTAAACCTCTTTGGAATGACTTCTAAAAGTGGGATGAAAATAGAGGAACATGATTTAAGATAATAGACATCGAAGCACTATGTAACTTCACGATCTCTGCAAGATACAACTTAGCATAATCTTCCACTAAGAAATTTGTTCTCATAGGCAAGAAATAGGTGGACTTGGTCATTCTATCAACGATGACCCAAATGGAATCATATTGATTTTCATATCTAGGAAGACCGATAAAAAATCCATATTTACTTCCACTCGAGAGACACAATTTATTGGTATAAACCATGGTGCCTCATGTGCTCAACTTTCACTTATTAGCACACCATACACTTGGCCATATAGCTAGCCACATCTCGCTTCATATCATTCCACCAATAGAACTCTCTAAAGTCATGATACATTTTTGTAAAACCAGGATAAATAGAATAACGGGATCTCAATCCATCAACGTTGGGAATACACAGCCTACCTTGGTATCTCAATGTACCATCATCACCAATCATAAAGTCTGTGGCATTATGTTGACCCACATTAATCTTGATCTTCATCAAGTCAGGGCATCTAATACTTGCTTCTCCTTTGTCTCAACAACAAGAGATAATTAAAATACTGGAAGCATAAATACACCACCACTCTCAGAGCTCATAAGTTAAACTCCAAGACTAGCCAAATAGTGAATGTCCTTAACCAATTCCCACTTGTCCTCATTTATATGGGAAAAACTTCCCATGGACACATGGCTAAGAGCATCGGCGACTACATTCGCCTTACTAGGCTGGTAATGAAAACTTGTATCATAGTCTTTCAATAGCTCAAACCACCTTTTTTGCCAGAGGTTAAACTCCTTTTAAGTAAACACATATTGAAGGCTCTTATGATCGAAAAAGATGTCAACATGAACACCAAAAATATAATGCCACCAAATCCTTAACGCAAAGACCACTGCTAATAACTCTTAAGTCATGGGTGGGATAGTTCTTTTCATAAACTTTCAATTGACTAGAAGAATAGGCCACCACCTTACTATGTTGTATCAACACACAACTGAGACCGACACGAGAAGCATCAAAATCCACCATAAACCATCACTACCCTCAAGCAGGATCAAATCAAAGTCGAAGTTAATTTACCTTACAACTTATCAAAACTACCCTCACACGCATCAGACCATAAGAACTTGACCTTCTTTTGGGTTAAATTGGTCAACGAGGTAGCTATAGTGGAAAAACTCTCCACAAACCTGCTATAATAATAAGCTAGACCCAAGAAGCTCCGAATTGAAGACATAGATCTAGGCCACTTCTTAACCACTGAGACCTTTTGGGGATCTACCATAATCATTTCACTAGAGATGACATGACCAAAAAAAGCTACGGCTTTCAACCAAAACTCGTACTTGGAGAACTTGGCATACAAATGACGATCCTTCAAAGTTTGCAACACTGAACAAAGGTGATCTACATGATCCATCTCACTCTTAGAATATACTAAGATATCATCAATGAAGACAATAACAAATATATCCAAGAATGGATAAAAGATCCTATTCATAAAATCCATGAATGTCGTTGGGGCATTGGTCAACCCAAAGGACATGACAAAAAACTCATAGTGACCTTATCGGGTTCTAAAATCAGTCTTAGGGATATCCGTATCCTTAATCTTAAGTTGATGATAACCCGATCTAAGATCTATCTTAGAGAAATACTTCGCACCCTGAAGTTGATCAAAAAAATCATCGATCCTAGGAAGAGGATATTTATTCTTTATGATCACTTTGTTTAACTGACGATAATCAATGAATTACAAAGAGAACCATCCTTCTTGCGCACGAACAACACTAAAACACCCCATGGAGACACACTAGGATGGATAAAACCTTTATCTAAGAGGTCTTTTACTTGCTCCTTAAGATCTTTTAGCTATACCATAGCTATTCAAAAGGGAGGGATAGAAATTAGACGTGTGTCCAAAACAAGATCAATGCAAAAACCAATTTCCCTATCGGGAGGAACACTAAAAAGATCATCAGGAAACACCTCGGGAAACTCATTAACCACGGGAACAAATTCTAGGGAAAGCTCTTTTTAGTTAGGATCTTTAACTCGAACCACATGATACAAATACCTCTTTGCAATCAACTTTTGTTCTTTAAGACAAGAAATGAATTTTTCCTTAGGAACTACAGAACCACCTTCCGATACAATGACTGGATCATTAAGGAATTTGAATATAACCCTATAGGTCTGATAATCTAAGGAAGCATAGGAAGAGTATAACCAATCCATTCCCAAAATGACATTAAAATCAACCATTTCTAACTTTGTCAAGTTGACAAGAGTACCTCTTCCACTAACAGAGACCACACCCCCTATAGACCCGGTGAACAACAACTGAGTCTCATATCGGGATAGAAATAGATAAAAGAACAGACAGACTCTTAAGACCACAATCAAGATGCACAGCCATATACAGGTTCACATTAGAAAGAGTAGACCCCGAATCAAGAAAACAATACACATTACGGGAGAAAACTCTCCCTATTTCTTTCGTGGCCACTTGCCACCACTTTGCTCGAAAGGCCTAAATTTCCTTCTTTGTTTCTCACTAAGATCAACTTGCTTAGTTTTATCATCCTCTACTTGTTTCATATACATAATCAATCTAGATATATCTATGTTCTCAATCAACAAAGCTGCCTCACACTCGAGAACAAACTCACGGGATAATTTTGAGACAGACTTATGAATCCTAGCCCTCATGCTAGCAACCATCTCGGGATCATACCTTGAAAATTGATGGAATTTCAATGCATACTCTTGAACGGACATCTTCTCTTTCTTCAAGTTCACCAACTCTTCTGTCATTGCTTTCCTCAACTATCAAGGAAAGTAGTAGTCTAAGAAAGCCTCAGAGAAATCCATCCATGAAGCCAGACTACTGTCAACACCTCTAGAAAACTCCAACCCTTCATACCATTGGTATGGTGCAGCTTTTAACTGGAAGAAAGCAAGCTCAACACCCTTAATTTTTGAAGCATACAAGATTTGGAAAATCTTCTCTATTTCATCAATGAAACCTTAAGGATCCCTCTCAACCTTTATACCCGTGAATATAGGAGGGCTCACCCTCATAAATTGGCTAATTCTTATGGCCTCAAAAGAAATGATAGATGGAGCAACACGCTCTGATAAAGAGGTTATCAATTGAGCCAAGAGGTTGATGGAGCAATAAAACTCTGCATAAGTAGCATTCCCTTGAGGAGATTGGGGAGAAGAGTCACTCTCTTAAGTTGTGTTAGGGGGTTTAACCCTACGAGGATGTCCAAATACCGTAGCCCTATCCCAGGTCTAAACTCTAGAAGTTGGATGAGCTTTGTCCATAGGACCCTCAGGCATAGCCAAAGTGATTGTCTGAGTCTCAGATCTCCTTGGAGGTGTGATCTGAAAGATAGAAAATAGAATCAGAGAGATCCAAAATCTTAGACTTTATAGCTTGAGATTGAAACACAAGAAAAGGAGCATTCCTAAGATGTCTCATAGCCCTTCTTTTATAAGTGTGGTATATTTCATATCTATAAAAGAGGCTCTACTTGACACGGCATTATGAACATCCAATTGATCATGAACCTGGCTCTGATACAAACTTGACATGACCCAAACCCTATGCCACATCATATGGGCACGCCAAGCTCACATGAATCAGAGGTAACCCCGATAACCCGACCCAAATATCTCATCACACAATTAGAGTTGAGAAAGCTCTAACTCATAAGTCAATATTAAAGAAATAATATCATGAGTCAACATTATATTCATAATATGTAACTCACACCCAATTTCATAGTTTTTCACAAGACCTCTATACAAAATGAAGTCAATAAATCTATATGTCGAAACAAGCCCCCGATGATAGCCAAGCCAAGTCTAAAAGAGACTAAGTCTAAACATAAGAGACTAAGAGATGAAGATCTTCCAGATTAAAGGATCTCACCACTTTAAGTCAATTCATGAACCACTTCAATTACCTAATCACGGTGTAGAAAGAGAAGAAGATGCTTCGTCACCTATGTCTCATGGGGACATAGCATCCATAGACGGTTAGGGGTTGGAACACTAGCATGTAACTCAAGGATAATTGATAAAATATCATCATCATTCAACATCAAGTCAATATATCACATTTTATCTCATTCACACACTTATCCATTCATATAGACATATCATATACTAATCAAGATATCCAGTCTCATTATCATTCTCAAGCATTCATTCATTAGACATGAAGTGGGGGGACTCTAACCCTCCACACTTATAGGTTCATTAATTCATATTAAGCATAGGACTTTAAGCACATTCACATACACTTAGACAAGGGAATTCATCCATGCTTACTCATTCATTAGCTAAGGACTTTAACCGCATACGCAATTATTCAAACAAGAAGATCTAGCCATACACACATCTAATTGGACATAGGAAGTCAACCATATGTCTGCACATTTAATTTGGCATAGGACTTTGACCTCATTCTCACACATTAGGAAAAGGACTATAACTTCATGCAATACTTGGACTATAACCATAAGTCATTCCATTCGGCGAGTTCCTCTAGCCTTAAGAAATATCTTAAAGCAAGGGACTTTAACCTAGAGCAATATAATTGGGCAGAAACTTCAACCTCAAGACTTTCATAAGGCAAGGGACTTCAACCTCAAGCCACCACATAAGTCAAGGGACTTTGACCTCAAGCCATCACAACTATCATTAGTTAGCATTTGGGACTTCAACCCTTTACCTATGTATCAAAATACATTCAATAAAACATTTAAGGACTTTAACCATTTTAGCCAATTCAACACTATACATAACCAACATGGTCCTTATGGGAGCCTTCATTGCTCAACCATTTCAATAAGTCAATTTCTTCACTTAATTCAACATACAACTCAAGTTTCAGTCATCAATACCCTCACAAAAATTCATATTTCAATAACTTATACCATATTCCCACCACACATAGGTTCAACACATAATTTAAGTTCATCTTTATACCTAGGAAATTTACCCTCTCAATATCCATCAACCAACAAGGTTATCAATTTTATCACACTTGGTTCATAATTCCTTTAAAATATCATTAATTAATAATTCATGCTCATGGGTCCGTTGCCCTAGTTCAATACATCACCAATATATGACTAAAAAATTTACTTAGACATTTTCACAAACACCTTGGATGCATACCTTAAACAAGGCTATTTATATGGTAGATATTATCAAGATTAAGGTTAATCAAGACCCTCATGTTCAATTACATACAACAAGCACCCACACACGTAAATAATCATTAATATCACATATGAACATAATTCTAAGTAAGATTTAACATTACACATAATTAGGCAACAAAACCCTTTTCATTTAAGTTCAAAACCACCATGTACACTTACTAATAAAAGTGTGAAATACATGGGTTTATAGATATTTAACAAGGGGAAAATATACATACCTCAAACAAGATGATACACCAACAATCTTAACTCCTTCTTTTCATTAGAGGAGAACCCTCTAAACCCTAGCCTCTAATCTTGTTTAAAGAAGATTTTTGAGTGTTTTGGAGTGTTTAAGTCTTGTAAATGAGGGCTTAGGAGGCCACAATGCCTTACATAGTGAAGGTACTTAGGGTTTTAGGCAAGGGAAATGACCATAAATCCCTTAGTTAAAATCTAAAAAGTGAACTCATTCAGGTGTACGAATCCCTCGTACGATATCCTTAGTAATTGTACCCTAGGGTACAAGTGGCACCCTAACTTATTCCCTAGGATTCTCCTAGGTCTACCAGACTATTATGGGTACGAGTGGTCACACTTGAATGGTAACCAAAGGTTGACTCACCCCTAATCGTATACACAAACCATATACCCAACAGTCTACTTCAAATAGAAACTACCCTCTATACAATTGAGTTGCATATGACTCATGATGTGGGGTATATTTATGCACTTTAGCGCTGCTATCCTAGCTTATTGAGCCTAGTTTTGAGGACTTCTTGAGTACTTTATATGTTAATAATGATACAAATAAGAATCTAATTATTTAAGTATGTGATTACAATGTTAAAAGTGGATTCCAAACAAGTTTGTAATTAAATTGGTCACTTAAAATTCAAACAAGAAAACTAGTGTTACAAGCTTGAGCTAGGTTCTTGTCTAGTTAATTTTGTTGGATTCTAAGGTGCACAATAAGTTCCAACTGGTTTGATTATGTATTTATATGTGGAACAACTTGTTTATAATTCTCAAATTTCAATTGAATGAAGTCAAGAGTCAAAATAATAATTTAAAGATTAAGTGTGAAAGCCTAGTCTTAGCTTGTATTTCTAGCTCGTCGTTGAGAATGTTATGTTATTTTGATCTCTAATTCGTGGTGTATTATGATGTAGAATACCTTGTGAGTTGATTATGGTGATATATGAAGGTTTGAAAGGCTATAAATTAAGTGGAAACACACCACAAAAGCTTGGGATGAAAGCTAAATGGACAAGGCTAAGGTTGGACGTGAAAAGGCAATTTCCAGTGAGGTATTGCGTTGGAGCCGCGATGAAATGGACACTTGACTTGATAAGCCAATGTGGCACAATGAAAACTTAACTTTACTAGCCAATACACCATGGCACCCATTCAACTTGACTACACAATGTGGTGCAACCCCTAACTCAAACACGGCCAAATTGGTTTCTACTATAAATAGAATGTGTTGCATGTTATGTAATTACTTTTGGACATCATTAAGCTGGGAAGGAGGCTAAAAACATATTATTTAGGGTTAATACTCTTTATTTTTATTTTTTTCATGGTTTTGGTCATAGAATCAATTAATTGGATTATAGGTATGACCATTAGTGGCTAAATACCCCCTTTTCGGGGTTAAAGCCAAGAACATGACTACTATTATTGTGAATTAATTTCATTTGGATTTCTTATGATATTTGGTTGTTTGTTCATCCTTATTTTAATTAATTTAAGATGTAGGTAATCTTAGAATATATATATTGTCGACCTTGTGATATCAGGAGTGGGAATAGAAAGATGAAACATGGGGATATATAGAGTAAGGTTCTTATTCTTTTATAAAATAAGGAATTTGAATTAGCATCTAGGACAGGGCTATACCTAGAATCCTTGCTTGATTCATATGTAGGGTGAAAGCTTTAAGCACTTAATTGGATTATTACATCCCCGCTCAACGATGTAGTTGAAATGTCCAAGTAAGGTAGACGATTAAAGGTTGGGAGACCATGATCATGCAATAAGCCCTATGAATCAATAACAAAGATAAAAAATCTAGCTAACGAAGTTCAACAACGTAGTATGATTATTCGAAGTGCTTTAACCCTGGCTTTACTCTATTGATTGTCATAAGTCAATTATTTTACGCATTATTTACTTTACGCTTAGTTTTAAAAGTCTCCAAACTTGGTTACTTTGAATCAAGTTAACCTTAATAAGTGAACTAGAAGTTGATAGTTGTTGGAACAAGTCTCTGTGGGATCGATACTTGGATTTCTTTAAGGCCACTATATTACTTGGTAGACGATGTACACTTGTCATATAAAAATGGTATGCTACCCTAACCTACTATCCAAAGTACTAGAGAGAGAGGGGAGAATGGATATGACCCGTATCCATGGGTACAACTCAAGATCCAAGTCGTACCCAACTTAGAGACACCAAAAGTTATTGGTTTTCTCAAGTTTTAAGACCTAGGTGTTTCATCGACATTAAAAAATTGATTAGATACTTCTTAAGTTACAATTATTAGTCTTCTTTCCGTTATCTTGTTATATGTTCAGTGTTCATCCGATACTTGTGAATTGATATGATGGTTGGATTGGGTTAACGGGGTAATCTTCGATCCTTGTTGGACTCGAGATACCCATTATGACAAGGACTTGGTTCAGATCCTATCATTATTCTAAGAGTCTAAGTTAGTTTGTAAAAGTATTCCTTTGACTTTACTCATTCGCAAATGGCCAAGACACATGTTACTGCTTCACAAGATGATGGTCCTAAGACCGATACTAGAGATCCTACTCCTATTTGTGGATGACCTAGAGATCTTGTATAACTGCGTGATGTGTCCCCAGCTAGGGGTCAGGATAGTCCACCTTCCCACAACCCTATTCCTACTCTTTATCTAGAGATTCTTCTACCATAGCCAATAGTAGGCTAAGGGCCAGCCCAGGCTCCACCAACATAGCTTTTGGGTTCAGTAGGTGGTATGTCATCTAATGGTACATAGTCTACCGATCAGAGTAGTACTAAGGTGGGGGCACAACCTATAGTTACAACTTGCAGACTTGAGGTTCCTTCTGCGCTAGCAGTTTCTCTGCGAGTAGTTGCTCAACCATGGTTGCTCAGTCTACTATGTCTTCTGAAGAGCATAAAATATTGGGTAGATTCTTGAGATTAGCTTCGCCTAAGTTTTATGGTGCACAAGTCAAGGATGTATATGAGTTTTTTATTGCTTATGAGGATAGGCTTCATAATTTAGGCATTGTTGAGACTCATGGTATGGATTGCACCATATTTTAGTTGGACTTAACTGCTCGATATTGGTGGAGAGGTTATATTTTTTTGAGACCATCTTGATTTTCTCCTTTGACACAGGCTAAGTTCTTCATGATGTTCTTAGAGAAGAACATGCCTCATAGCCATAAGTATTATTTAAGGGATTAGTTCTCTATATTAGAGAACGGTTCCATGATAGTTGTAGAGTATAGGGCTTATTTTCACGAGTTAGTTAGGAATGCAATTTTTATTTTGGACATTGAGTATGAGATATTTTGATACTTTATTAGAGGGTTGAGACTTCCCATTCATATATCTACTTAGATTTTAGTTGCTGAGGGTAGGTTTTTTAGAGAGGTTTTAGATCATTCTCAGGTGATGGAGGAGATGTACAGTGAGAGTCATGAGGGTTGTGATAAGAGGCCTAGATTTTAGGGTAAATTCAATAAGAGCTGTTAGAGTTTTCGACCTAGAGATAGCAATTCTCAGAGTAGGTATTCTTCGCATCCATCTTATCAAACTCAGAGTCAGCCTAGTCGATCGATTCAGGAAACTTTTAAAATTACTAATGGAGGTCAGTGTAGTACCAGAGACTACCCTGGTTAGGGTGGCGGTCAGTTTTTGAGGGGTTCATCTTCTGGTCATTCTAGATATAAAGGTTATTTTGAGTCAACCAGATCTATTGGTTCTGGTTAAGCTAATGTTTCTTGTTTTACTTATGGATCTCCTAGTCACTATTGTTGAGATTGCCCTAGTCGCAGAGAGATTACTGCTTTATCTTAGAGTGTACCTCTTATTAAATTAGTTTATCCCTCAGCTAGAGGTGGTTCTATGGTTGAAAGAGTGGTTTACAGGTTACTCGAGGAGATTCTCAAGTAGGCAGGACAGGAGGCCGATCAGGTGCCCAGCCAGGTGGCGAGCATGACCAGTTGTATACAGTACCTACTAGGCCTGAGGTTCAGACTTCTGATGTTGTTATTATAGGTAGGATTATGGTTTGCTGCCAGTTGGCCCTTGTTTTATTTGATCTGGGGTTCACTTATGCTTATGATGCACCACAGTTTGAGTTGTCTTATGATTTATTATCTATTCTATTACGCGTATCTACTCCCGTAGGTGATTCTTTAGTAGTGGATTGGGTTTTTAGATCATGTGTTATGACTGTTAGAGATATTGATACTTATGTTGATCTTATTATTCTAGACATGGTGAATTTTAATATGATTTTGGGCATGGATTGGTTATCCCACTATCATACGATCATGGATGGTTTTCCCAAGACTATTACCTTAGCCAAGCTCAGCATACCACCAATCATATGGCAGGGAGCAGTTAGATATGAGTTGATGGGGATTATTACATATGTTCATGCTGGGAGTCTTATATCGAGGAGTTGGGATTCTTATCTCTCTTATATTTATGATACTAGTGTAGAGAGTTCATCGTTTGACTCTGTTCCTGTTGTTTATGAGTTCCCTGATGTTCTCCTCATCGACCATCCTAGTATTCCCCCTCACAATGATATTGAGAATTCTATTGATCTTGAGTATGGTACCCAACCTATTTCTGTAGAATCTTACCATACGGCTCCTACTGAGCTTAAGGAGCTGAATTCTCTGCTTTAGGATCTTCTTAGTCAGGGTTTTATTAAACTAAGTGTATCCCCTTGAGGGGATCTTATGCCTCGTATTGTAAAGAAGAAAGATGATAGTTTAATGCTTTTATTTGTAAAGAAGAAAGATGGCTTTATTCGTATGTGTATTAATTATAGGCAGTTTAATAAGGTGACAGTGAAGAACTGTTATCTTATGCCGCGTATTGATGACTTATTTGACCATTTTTAGGGTGTGACAGTGTTTTCTAAGATTGATTTTTGATCTGGTTACCATCAGTGAGGATTCGAGCTGAGGATATCCTGAAGATAGCTTTAGGACCTGTTATGGTCATTATGAGTTCTTAGTGATGTTATTTTGACTGACAAATGCCCCAGTCGCATTCATGGATTTGATGAACCATGTATTCAGGCCTTATTTGAATTCCTTTGTCAATGTGTTCATCAATACCATACTTGTATATCTGAGGAGTAGATAAAAGCATGCACAGCATTTAAGGATCGTGCTCCAGACTTTGAGAGATCATGTGTTTTTACAAATCTCTACAAGTGTGAGTTTTGGCTTGGGTCAGTCATATTTCTTTGAAATGTGGTGTCTAGTGATGGTATTATGGTAGATCTAGTCAGGATTAATGTGATTCGTGATTGGGAGACCTACATCTTCGACTAAGGTTTATAGCTTTATTAGTTTGGACAAGTATTATAGATAATTTGTCAAAGGTTTTGCTACTATTTTAGCCCCTATGACCAGATTAACTCAGAAGAAGGTTTCTTTACAATGGTCTGAGGAGTCTGGGTCGAGCTTTGTCAAGTTCGAGGATTTTCTCACTTCAGCTCCTATTTTAGCTCTTCCTATTAAGGGCAAGGTATTCACCAAATATTGTGATACTTCTGGAGTTAGTCTAGGTTTTGTATTGATGCATCAAGGTTTTGTCATTGCTTATTCTTTCAGACAGCTTAAGGCGTATGAGCATAACAACTCCACTCATGATTTGAAGTTGGCGGTGGTAGTTTTCGTGCTTAAGATTTGGAGGCATCATCTTTATGGTGTGCATAGTGAGATTTTCATTGATTATTGCAGTCTTTAGCATCTTATGAACCATAGAGAGCTTAATGCTAGATAGTGTAGATGGATGGAGTTTATTAAGAATTATGATATTTTAATCTTGTAACATCTGGGCAATGCAAATATAGTAAGAGATGCCTTGAGTCAGAAGGCAGTGAGCATGAGTATCTTGGCTTGTATTTTAGTCTCTTAGTGGCCATTGGCACGGGACCTTTAGTCCTTAGACAACTTAATGGTTTGCCTTGATATTTCATACCCTAGGAGGATTCTTACTAGTGTTGAAGAAAGGTCTTCATTGTTCGAGCAGATTCGCGATCGTCGATTTAAGGATAGCAAGCTTTACTTTCTTTGTGATCAGGTGTTGAGTGGTGAGTTCAAGAGGATCACCATAGATTCTAAAGATGTTTTGAGATTTGATGGTCGTATTTGTGTTCTGCAAATCAATGACTTAATTCAATTGATTTTGAGTGAGGCTCACAACTCTAGATATTTCATTCATCCCTACACAACCAAGATGTATAGAGATTTGAGACAATATTGTTAGTGGAGTGGTATGAAGAGAGATATGGCAGACTTTATAGATCATTGGCTATATTGTTAGCAGGTAAAGGCCGAGCATCAATGACATGATTTTTTAACTTAGAGGTTTCCCATTCTCCGCTGGAAATGGGAATGAATTACTATGGATTTCGTTAGTGGATTGCCTTTCACTTTCCATGGTTTGGATAGTATCTTTGTCATTGTGAATCGTTTAGCCAAGTCAGCATATTTTACTCATATTCAGATGTCCTTCAGTGCTGAGAGGACAGCCCATATCTATGTTTGGGAGATAGTCTATTTGCATGGTGTGCCCATGTCTATTACTTTAGATCAAGGTTCTGTGTTCACGTCAAGATTTTGGAGGGCTTTTCAGGAGGAAATGGGAACTTAGGTGGATCTTAGTACAACCATTCATCTGTAGATAGATGGTCAATTGAAGAGGACTATTCAGGTACTTAAAGATATGCTCCAAGCCTATGTTATGGATTTTGGAATCTAGTGGGAGTAGTACTTAGTTTTGGCATAGTTCAAGTATAATAACATCTATCATTCGAGTATTGAGATGGAGAATTTTGAGGCTTTGTATGTTAGGAGATGTCATTCCCTAGTAGGATGGTTTGAGACTTATGAGATTAGGCTCCATGGTACTGAGTTGCTTCAGAAGTCGTTGGATAGAGTTAGGGTGATTTAGGATAGGCTGAGAGCAGTTCAGAGTAGGCAGAAGGCTTATGAAGACCATAGGATTCATTCCTTGATATTTGGAGTTAGTGATCATGTATTTCTCTATGTGTTGCCCAGAAAGGTGTGATGAGGTTCGGGAGGAAGGGTACACTGAGTTCTAGATATATTGGACCTTTTGAGATTCTTCACGCAGTTGGTGAGGTAGCTTATGAGTTAGCTTCACCTTCAGATTTTGCAGTTGTTCATCTAGTTTTCCATGTTTTTATGTTGCGGCGATACATTCCTAATCCATCTCATATGCTTAGATGGGACTCAGTCCAGTTGGATGAGCGTTTGACCTTTGTAGAGGAGTCGGTGCTCATTTTGGCTAGTGATGTAAAGCGGTTGCACGCTAGGGAGATTCCTACAATTAAGGTTTAGTTGAGGCACCACCCAGTGGAGGAGGACACTTGGGAGATTGAGAGCGAGATGCAGGCACGGTATCCTTGTTTGAGAATTTAGGTATATCTTAATTGTTAACTTTCAGGTACGAAAGCTCATTTAATAGTAGATATTGTAACGACCCTTCAGGTTATTTTCCATATTTCTGCTTATTTTCCGTGTTAGAGATTTTTCATAGCTTCCCCAAGTCATTTATGACTTGTTTGGTACTGACAGTTCGGTTATCGAGCAGTTCATTTGGTTTTTTGAGCAATTTCCATGTTTAGATGTCTTCGGTTGCTCCAAATGTTCACCAAATGAATACTTAAGTAAAATAATCACGTATTCAAATTTTGACTGTGCCAACAACTTTAGAATATTCATTTTAGGCTAGGTAAAACATTGATTCAGGTCCTGAGGCATCCGAGCTCATTTTGACCTATTGGTCGGAAAGTTAAGAAAATGAAATATGAGTGTGGGACCCACACTTGGTCAAAAAGACATTAGATAGAAAATATGATTACGCCATTTAGTTTGAAACGTTGAATTTAGTATAGTTATATAGTTCATTTGCATATACCATATATCAAATAAATCTCGAGTACCCAGTCAGGCCCATTTTGGACTAGGCAAATCTGGTGTATCAGCAAATCTGGTGCCACCGCGATCGTGCCTCTTTGAACTGTGATCACAACTCTAAGTGCAGAAGAGATTCCATGATCATGAAGAGGTGTAACTATTAAGACTTTTGTGATAGATGATATCTACCGCGATCGTAAGGCCTCATATCGTAATAGCGATTGCTGAGAGCCTGGTAAGGGTATAAAATGGACCCTTTTTCATGATTTTTTTCCTGTTCTTCATCACTCCTCTTGAAAGATAAACCCTAAATAGTGTGAGAACCTAAAATTTATGATTGTTGGTGATTGGTAAGCTTGTATAACATGTATTCTCGCAATTATCGTCCATTTTAAGGTAAGAATTCACCCTTTTCTTGGTGAAATTTCTTGATTATTTGCTCAAAACTCCAAAACCCTTAGGGCTTTATTTTATCCCCAACTTAGCTTGGTTATCACCCATTATTTAGGGTAATGATTCCTTGAGATTGTATGAATGTTGGGTTGGCCTCGAAAATGTGATTTTCCTAAGTGGGATTCACATAAGGTTTTTGAGGTGATTTTTTAACCCGAGGCACAATGGTACAGTATGGCTATCGATATTCTCGTAATGATGAGCAAAATGTATTTTTTATATCTTGGTATCTTGATGAGGCTTATCAAAGTAAAGGTTTAGGATTCGTTGAGCTTTCTTCGACGCCGAGGTAGGCTAGATTTATCCCTTGTTAGATTGACCTATGTCATAGTATTCTTATGATATTGTGTTGGATTTGGGATGGGTTTTAGGTTTTGAATTGATGAAATACAAGACTTGGTTTAGTTTGGTTGTTTAGGCTAATGTGAAACCGTAGAGTTGAATTACTTTAGCTTGTTCCTTATACGTTAGGAGAATTAGACTTCATTACTTATTTTTAGCATGAGAATGTAGTTTGCTCTAAATTGAGAAACGTGCTCTAGTAAATCAAGCTTAGGGTAAGATTGGCCTTAGTTGCTTACACTAATGAAGGTTTTCTTCGTTCTATTGGACTTAATTAAAGTTCTTGAGTAGAATCTCTACCTTAGGGATAATTGTAGAATGTTAAACATCTAAGAGTGGATTTAGATACCTTAGCCTAGTCCGAGGTAGAATTTGACTTAGAGTGTATTTCAGGGATTTATAAATGGGCTCTTTGGCCAACTATAAGTCTATATTGATGATTGGTTCTCTTGAAACTCTTATACGCTTTTTGAATTCTTAGAGAATGTCCTTTTAGGAAAATATTGAGGAACCTCGACACTTATTGGGTATGATGAATGGCATTGGAAGTAATGTCTAATGATTATGCCATATATATGATTTATTGGTTAATCTTATGATAAGCTATTGATTATGTTATTGTTTTGGCTATTGATTGAGCTACCAAATATATTATTAAATGATCCCTAGACTATGATGTTGTTTAATCCATAAATTATGTTATTGACTATGCTATGATTAAGCTATAGAGTATATCATTAATTAGTTATTACTCAAGCTATTGATAAACTAATGCCTATGCTAATGCTTATGATTATGACCATGCTAAGAATTTATTCAAGTAATTATGTTTGAAAACATCCCTATTACTGATATTAGCAATTGTGCCATGAACTATGTTAGAAGACACGCTTATTATTTTTTGGAAAGTTATGCTATTAATTATGTTTGAATTCGCGATGCTTAATTATATGATCATTTATGCAATTGATTTTTCCACCAAATATGATGATATATTGATACCCGACAAGGTTGGACGATACTATGATGATATATTAATACCCTGCAAGGTCGAAGGATACCATGATGATATATTAATAACTAAAAAGGCTGGAGAATACTGTAAGGATATATTGATACCCGGTAAGGACGGAAGATACTATGATAATATATTGATACTTGGCAAGGCTGGAAGATACTATGATGATATGTTGATACCTAACAAGGTCAGAGGATAATTGTGATGATGTATACCCGACAAGGATGGAGGATGATTCTATTGATTGCCTATGTGTACGCCAACCGACTCGAGTCCGGCTTTGCCATCTGTATGGCAATTATATGTTTTTATATACTTTTATAAAATTTGGGTATGTTGTTAATATTAGAGATGCCAATTAAAGCCCAAAAATGATAAATGTATATAAAGTGGTAAGTTGATGATTAGTGCAAAATAAGGACTAGTAGTGGATATTTTCTAATTGGCTAATAATGATGCTAGTTGATAAACTAGGATTAGTTGGTAAATAATGATTAATTAATAAATGATGTAAGTTGATAATTGATGGTTATCTAATAAATGATGATTAGTGGATATATGGTGAATAGTTGCTTAAGTGATGATCAGTAGTCAAATGGATTAGTTAATAGATATAGTTAGCTAATAACTGGTGACTTGTGAGTTTCGATGATAAGTCTATTTAATGATGATATCATTATGGAATGTGGGTACTTTGTCAAATATTGGTAAATTGTGAAATATCGGTAAATGACCGATTGATGATAATTACGGAATGATGGTTAAATAATGATGAAAGTTACTATAATATTGGTTGATTGCTCTATTCTTCTCTTCGGTGTACTCTCTGATCGTATGGGGGGTTGTGACGAGTTGTTTACAGTTTTGCACCAATTGGCGTATGGGATCCAATTTTGTAGTTATGTTTGCTTGTGTTTATGCCTTATATGTTAATATTTCGAATTGTTTATGTATTATATTCAATCAATGATTGGCATGTGTTGATGCCTCATGTTATATTGTTATTCCGGTTTAATTACTTCTTATGTACAGCGATGTTGGAGATGATCCAGGTTTGTTCCTTTACCTTGACTTAGTTATATTATCTAGAATTTTATCATACTTATATCATGATTTAACTCAGTCGCCAATGATGCCTACTGAGTTCCCATTGTTTTGGTACTGATACAAGACTTTTGTATCTTTTTGGTGCATATTCGAGTACTAGTTATCATCGTTGATCGTTGTTCATGAGGATATTAATTTTCAGAGATGGGGTGAGCTCTTGGAGTTTGAGTCGCCCATTTCCCTCTACCTTTATTTTTTAGTCTTTTGTTTCGAGACAAATATTGTTGACTATTCTAGAATTTTGAGTGTACTGATACTATTAAATGATATTGTACTGGCTTTAGCAGGTCATGGGATTGGTATCTTGTATTGATTGTTTATTCTATCTAGAACCTTTCTTATTTATAAATTGTGTTCTTGAATTTCGCCTATATTGGTCATTTCTTACAGAATTAACCTATTGTGTTAGCTGCGGATTATGATTTGGTTTACCTACTGGTGGATTTGGAAGGTTCCATCATGACTCATAAATTGGTTCATGACAATAGGATAACCAGTCCATACTCAAAATTATATCAAAATATATCATGTCTAATTCAACAAGATACTTGAGTATCAAACTCTCGAACAGTCACAACACATGATCTGTAAACCCGATGCGCTACTAAGAAATCACACATAGGAGTACATACACATAATATCATAGATAAAGAATCCAAAGATAACTCTAACCACGGTGCATAGTAAGCAGACACATAACAATAAGTGGATCTCGAATCTAATAAAGCAAAGGTTTATTGATGGCACACTAAAGTCATATCTGTAATAACAGCATCAGAAAACTCAGACTTGGGTCTAGTAGGTATGAAAAATAACTGGCCACCCCGCCACCTAGCTGGGCTCATGAGCAATCTCCTATCCTATGCGCCTAAGGACCTCCATGAGAACCTTGGAGACCACCCCAACGACCGTGTGTACCACCTCTAGATGGGGAGGAACTGCCCGAATTGGTGGAAAACTTTGAACTAAAGGAACCATCACCTCTATGACTGGGTCTCTCTCTCGATAAATAGCCAAAGGCCCGATAACCATAACATTACCCTAGCGCTATACTGAACTTAAAGATCCGGCTGACCCAAAATAACCACTACAGCTAGAATAATCAGAAGATGAACTCCTCAGAGGCAGACCACTACTATGACCAAGAAGATCACAGAAACTAGACTGGCCTCTATTGGTGATCTGAATAAAGGCATGAACTGGACTACTAGACTGACCCTGATATTGATAAGGCTAATGCGGAGGGTACCTACCTTGAGAACCACTGTCTTAGAATTGTGAGCCACTACGACTCCCACTGAAACTACTGTGATATCATAGCTACATATCACTGCTCCCTTGGGCCCTATAATGCATCTACTTAATAACCTGAGCATGATCAAAAACCTTAGTAAAAAACCTACCAAGGCAATTAAACTCTGTATAGAGGTGTGAAGATAAAGTATCAATCCCTGAATAAAGCATTGAACCGTTTCATACTCGATAGTCAAAATAAATATTGCATGCCTATCTAACTCATGAAATCGAGCCTCATACTCCACAACAGTCATAGAGCCTTGCTCCAACCTTGAGAAATGATCTCTCAAATGATCCTTACGGCTGAGAGGCATATACTTCTCCAAGAAGACAACAAAGAACTGAGTCTATGTCAATGGGGAGGTCCAATTGGCTGAAACACCTAGCATTGAATAATTAAAAAACAACTTCAATTTTGTGCCTTTATGTTGGGTACAACTAGAGCCCTGAGTTGTACCCTTGGTCACGACTCCTACCCACCTTGTCCTCCCCTTTTATACCTTGATCAGGCCATAAGGGTATCATACTATTTCCTATACGACATGACCTCACCTTGGTCATAACCAATGCGTACGAGTCGTATACTACTCAACTGTATAGTGGGGAGCCTCAAACCAAGTGGACTATTTTTGTCATGAGTGAAGCTTACGAGTTAGGGGTAAGTCGTACCCTTTGGATATGACTCAAGGGTGTCCACCCGTACCATTACTAGTGTGTTCCACCTAGGAGAAGTGTAGGGTATGCATTAGGGTACCACTCGTACCCTAGGGTACGATTACTAAGGAAATAATATGAGGGAGTCGTACCCCTGCACAAGCTCACTTTTTAGCTTTTAACTAAGGACCATTTGGTCATTGCCCTTGCCTAAAACCCTAACCCCTCTCACTATATAAGGCATTATAGTCTCCTAAGTCTGTATTCTATAAGACTCAAACACTCTAAAGGCTTCTTGAAGAAAGATTTGAGGCTATGGTTTAAAGGGTGATCATGTAGTGGCAAGAGAGAGTTGACATTCTTGGTGATTCAAGTTTTTTAAAGCATGTATCTCTTCCCCTCTTTAAATATCTCTAACCCCATATATTTCATACTTATATTAGTAAGTGTACATGGTGGTTTGAAATTAAATGAAAAGGGTTTTGTTGCCTAATGATGTATGATGTTGAATATTTCTTAGACTTATGTTTATATGTGATATTGATGATGAATTTCATGTGTGGATTTTTTTTGTATGTAGATTAACATGAAGGTCTTGAGTAACCCTAATATTGATAATATATACCATAGAAATGGTCTTGATGAAGGTGTGCACCCAAGGTGTTTGTGAAAATGTCTAAGTGAATCATCTAGTCATATGATGTTGATGTATTGAACTAGGGAAATGGCCCAATGAACATGGATGAATGATAAATGATATGTTCAAGGAATTATGAAGCATGTGTGATGAAATGAATAACTTTGGTTGTTGGATAATGAGAGAGCAAAGTACCTAGATATAAATATGAACTTAAATCGTGGGTTGAACCCAAGTGTGGTGAGAATGTGGCATAGAGTTTTTGTAAAGTTCTTGATGACCATAACTTATTTTTTATGTTTAATTAAGTGAAGGCATTGCCCTATTGATATGGTTGAGCAATGAAGGCTCCCATAAGGACCATGTGGTCATGTATAGTGTTGAATTGGTTAAAATGGATAAAGTCCTTAAATGTTGTATAAATTGTATGTCGATGCATGGGCAAAGGGTTAAAGTCCCAAATGTCAACTAATGATAGTTAAGATGGCTGAGGTCAAAGTCCCTTGTATTATGTGATGTCTTGAGGTTGAAGTCCCTTGCCCATTGATATTACTCGATGTTAAAGTCCCGTGCTTGAAGAGATATCTTGAGGTCAAAGTACCTTGCCGAAGGAAATGGCTTATGGTTAAAGTCCAAGTGAGACATGAGGTTAGAGTCCCATGTCTACTAAATGGGAATGAGGTTGGAGTCCCTTTGCTAAATGATTGTTAGTGTGGTTAGACTTTCTTGTTTGAACGAATGGCAGAGTGGTTAAAGTCCTTGACTAATGATTGAGTGTGTATGGCTTAAGTCCCATGTCTAATGATAATGTGAATGTGGCTAGAGTCCTTTCCCTATTGAGAATATTTGAAGCTATAAGTATGGGAGGTTGTAGTCCTCTACTTCATGAATGACGAATGAGTACTTTAAGCATGTTGATAAGACTTGTTCCTTGTTTGGCATGTGATATACTGAGATGTATGGATAAGTGTATGAATGTGATAAAATGTGATATATTGACTTGTTGATTGATAGTATTATTTTATCACTTATCCTTGAGTTACATGCTAGCGTTCCAACCGTTAACTATCTCTGGGTGCTATGTCCCCACACGACATAGGGGCCAGAGCATCTTCTTCTTTTTCTGCGCAGTGATTAGCCGATTAAAGCGGTTCGTGAATCAAATTGAAGTGGTGAGTTTCCTTACTTTAGAAGGCATGCACCTCTTGGTCTCTTATCTTTAAACTTGGTCTCTTTAAGACTTGGTTTGGCTATTGTCGGGGGATTGTCTCAACATATACATTTATTAACTTCGGTTTTGTATAAAGGTATTGTGAACAACTATGAACTTGGGTATTAGATAGTTATTATGAATCTAATATTGACTTATGATATTATTTCTACAATCTTAACTTGTGAATTGGAGTTTCTTCGACTCTTATTGTATGATGAGATGTTGGGTTGGGTTATTGGGGAGACCTTTGATTCATGTGAGCTTGGGGTAACCATATGACATGGCCTAGGGTTTGGATCATTTCAAGTTCGTATCAGAGCCTAGGATCAGGGTCATTTAGGTACTCACAATGTCGTGTCAAGTAGAATCGCTTTTATGGGTGTAAAGCGCACCATACTTATAAAAGAGGGCGTATGAGACATCTTAGGAATATTCCCTTTCTAGTGTTTCAGTCTCAAGCTATAAATTCTAAGGTTTTGTATTCCCGTAATTCCATTTGCTATCTTTCAGATCATGCCACCAAGGAGATCTGAGACTCAGGAAAACACTTTGGCCCTAACTGAGGGTCCTATGGACGAAGCTCATCTAACTTTTGGAATTCGACCCGATCTAGGACTGTGATATCTGGACATCCTCATGGGGTTCCACCCCCAACCTTCCTTATGAGAGTGACTCTCCTCCCTAGTCCCCTCAAGGTAATGCTACTAATGTGGAGTTTCGTCGCTCTATCAACTTCTTAACTCAATTGGTGGCCAATCAATTGGAGCGTGGTGCTCCTACTATCATTTCTTCTGAGGCCATAAGAGTTTGCCAATTTATGAGTTTGAGCCCTCCTATGTTCACTGGTATGAAGGTTGAGGAAGATCCTCAAAGCTTCATCGATGAAATGGAGAAGATTTTCTGAATCATGCATACTTCAGAAGTCGAAGGTGTTGAGCTTGCTTCCTCTCAATTGAAATATATAGTTTATAAATGGTACAAAGGGTAGGAGTTATCTAGAGGTGTTGATGCTAGTCCGGCTACATAGGTGGATGTAATGCCCCAAATTTGGTACCCGAGACATTACACTTTGCTCATGACCCCAAAGGACCACAAGCTAACCCATGACTGATATCTGTAACTGAGCACGGAAAAATATGTTGTAAATATGTGGAAACATGAACTGAATGGCCATAAGGTTCAAAACTGAATGAACATTTGATAAATAATGTCTGAAAATGGTATAACAATACCAAATAAAATCTGAAATAACTGTCTAACATGCTATAGTCTGAAAGCCTCTAAACTGTCCGAATAAGGAGTTGATGGTACATGTCCCTAAATAACTCTGACTACTAAAATAAACTAAAAACTGAAATAGTAATTTGATCATCATGTCTTCGAAGGATGAGGACTCACTACTAACTCTGATCGCTGAACTGGGATGCTTTGGGTTCTCTAGAGCTCGTGCTTCTAAACCTATGATATAAGACACCATAGCACAAATGCGTCAGTACTTTGAATGTATTGGTATGCAAGTGAGGTAGGCTGAATAAAATGAACAATACTAACTGACTGACTAACATGAAAGTGAAAATACCTGCACGACTACATAACTATAACTGAGATCGTGATAGGACTGAATGCTAAGTTTTAACAACTGAGTTTACTAATAACAAGGAATTACTGATATCTGAGGGACTATACTATGTTACTGATACATGAATAACTATTTTCGATAGTTCTGATTATAAAGAACTGGTCTGGTTAACTACGTCTAACAGTCCTGAAGCTGAATACTAATAACATGAGTTCTGAGAACATATATAACTGATAACATGAGTGACTGTATCTGACAGTCCTGAATCTGATGGAACTAGCTGAGTTCCATACTGTATCTGAATTTGACTATATCTGATAGTCCTGAAATCTGAAGAACTATCTAAGTTCTTTTACTGAGACTGAGATTATGGGAGGTAATCATCTAACCGACATACCTTGGAACTAAACTGGTGGGGTCCAACCTGTAACCCCAGCTGGAAGGGTGTCAACACCGTGCCATGGTTAAAGACCTGCTGTGAGTATACCCTCGCTGACAGGGAGCTCTTTCGTCAACCCCTCCTAGTAGGTAACCCAAATAAGATATATATATATATATATATATCCCTAAACGTGTAGGGTGCATCTCAACCTACGTTGGCTACATAGTTTTGGAACACAAGGATTGCTTCTAAGGATCACACCCTCCACTGAATAACAGGTGAGTCCCCATCCTTAGGTTTACTCGGTACTAAATCCTACTCCCAACTAAATAGACAATGAACTGATTAACTAAACTGAACTGATTAACTGATGGTATTATTTAGCAGAGCTAAAACTGAATTCACTAAGTTCTGTTAACCAATAGAATGCTACTGAGATCTGAGGACTGACTGAGAGTACTGAAGTTACTGAGAGTTACTGGGAATACTAAGATCACGGAGGTTATTGAACTACTGAGATTACTGATATTTCTAAGATTTCCTAAGTCACATGACTAACTGAGTTCTATGGATCGTGACTTGTCTGAGTGTATTGTGAAAACATAACATGGCTCTAGGCACAGAGCTAAGTTTTTGGGTACAAGTACCCCCAGGACTCGATGGGAAAAAACTGACATAACATGACATACTCGAACACATGACCAACAACACAATTCATAATTCATATATTGAAGCACTTCATCAAACATGTGCCATGCATAAACTTGTACATAAATGGGAATTTCATAATATCATGCTAGTTGGGCACTTTTTCTTCATATAGGCATTCAATCAAACACATGGTAGGCATAGTATAAGTAAACAACAATTACACATCATGGTTCAATTCTAATTTCATCATTATAGGGTTTAATCATAAGTTCACATGAATATACATCTATGCTAATCAATTCCACATAAAATTGATCACCTAACATAGATTAGAATTCAGATAATCATTCTCAACATGAACAAAACAAACCCAACATAAAACTTATAAAGAAATCCATAAAGTTGAAGTTGGAAAAGAGATTCATAGTCTTCATGGATGTAAAGAGTCCATCAATGAACACTATTCATACCTTGGTTCATAAATACACGAAGATTGACAGAGGAAATTCTTGAACTTAAATCTTCTATGAAAAACCCTAATGTGTTCTTGAGAGGATTTTGAGAGAATAGAGTATATTTTGGTGTAATGAAGGCTCAAATCCATGTTTTTTGAGCTTATATAGGGTAGGGAAATTGACACTTTTCACCCTCAAACATATATTTTAATTCTTGTGAAAATTTCCCAATTTTCATCCTTAGCGCGATGCGCCACTATCGTGCTAAGTCATTGAAACTAGACAATTGGGAATCTGCATGGTGGCGCGACGTAGAGCATTCACGTTGCCACCTTGTTTGAGACCTGGAAGTTTGGCGCGATGTACCACTATCATGGAGCAACACTGGAAATTGACAATTGCCATTTAAGCTGGCTCCATGATGCGCTGATGGCTCAGGTGATACACTGTCTCACTAAAAAGGCTCTAACTCTTCGCCCGGGTGTCGAATTTGGGTGAATTTGGTATCGATGGAAAGCTTATGGAATTTCCCACATTACAAAAAGTGAAAATATTTAAAATACCACATCTATAAAAGTGGATTCATATTTCAAAGAAAGCTCCTAACATTCTTGGGAAAAAAATTTCAAGCTAGGAAAAGTACGGGTATTATAGTAGATTTCTTTGAGTCTTTCTTAGACTGCTTCTTTCCTCAAGATTTATGCGAAGAAAAGGCAGTTGAGTTTGTGAACTTAAAGCAAGAAAGGATATTTTTTCAAGAGTATGCCTCAAAATTCCATCAATTGTCAAGGTATGCTCCTAAGATGGTTGCTAGCATGAGGGCTTAGATGCATAAGTTTGTCTTAGAATTGTCTCGTGAGTTAGTTCTTAAGAGCAAGGCATCTTTGTTGATTGAGAACATGGATATTTCTAGGTTGATTGTGTATTTCCAACAAGTAGAGGATAAGAAAAAGAAATAAGTTGAGCTTAGTGAGAAGCAAGGAAGAAAATTTAGGCCTTCTGAGAAAAGTGGTGGCCACGAAAGAAGTGGGGGAGTTCAAGTTCATTCTTCTCGGCTAGTGTTCACTCTCCTTACTCGAAGTAGTCGGGTGATAGTAGGCCTTATTTTAGTGGTGAGTTTGGGCACAAGATACCCAATTCCAGGCTAGTAGTGCCCAGTCGGCTCCACCCCACCCTTCTTACAGATTTTATGGTTAGAGTCATCGTGGCTAATGTGAGAAAGGGGAGAAATTGTTGTTTTCATTATGGTCAAGTTGGGCACATATAGCGTGAGTGCCCCTCTTTAGAAGCTTCTAGGGCCAACAGGGCTCCTATTTCTACTCTACCTTCTCCCACACAAAAGGGTGCTATGTCTGTCTCTGCTTCTATTTCTGGCACCGGGGCCACCCTAAACTGCTTGTATACACTACTACTCAGCAGGATTCTGAGGTATCTCCCGATATTGTCACAGGTATGTTGAGACTTTTATCTTATGATATGTAATGTTTGCTGGATCCAAGGTCTACTTTTTCCTATGTGACCCCGTATTTGGTTGTGCATCTTGATTATGGTCCCGAGAGTCTGCCAGTTCCTTTTTCTATTTCTAACCTGGTAGGAGACTTGGTTGTTGTTCACCAAGTCTATAAGGGGTTTGGTATCTGTCAGTGGTAGCGATACTCTTATTGACTTGATAGAGTTAGACATGGTTGATTTTGATATCATTTTGAGGATGGATTGGTTGCACTCTTTCTATGCTACCTTAGATTGTCGGACCCATAGGGTCATGTTTAAATTCCCTAATGAGTCGGTCATTGTATGGGAAGGTGGTTCTCTAGTTCCTAAGGAAAGATTTATTTCTTATCTTAAAGCTCGAAAGTTGATTGCAAAGGGGTGTTTGTATCATTTAGTCCCAGTTAAAGATTCTAACTCGGAAGAGCTTTCCCTAAAATCCGTCCCCATAGTTAATAAGTATCCCAGGTATTTCTTGATGATCTTCCCGGTGTTCCTCCCGATAGGGAAATTGATTTTGGCATTAATCTTGTTCCAGACACTTGTCTGATTTTCATCCCTTCTTATATAATGGCTCCGGTGAAGCTAAAAGAGCTTAAGGATCAATTGAAAGACCTCTTAGATAAAGGTATTATCCATCCTAGTGTGTCTCCGTAGGGTGCTCCCTTGTTGTTCGTGCGCAAGAAGGATGGTTCCCTTCATATGTGTATTGATTATCATAAGTTGAAAAAAGTCATCATAAAGAATAAATATCCTCTTCCTAGGATCGATGATCTGTTTGATCAACTTCTGGTTGTGAAATGCTTTATCTAATATCGATCTTATATTGAGTTATCATCAGCTTAAGATTAAGGATGCGGATATCCCTAAGACTGCCTTTAGAACCTGGTATGGTCACTATAAGTTTCTTGTTATCTCTTTTGGGTTAACCAATGCCCCGGCATTTATGGATTTGATGAATAGGGTCTTCCATCCATTCTTGGACATATTTGTCATTGTCTTCATTAATAATATCTGAGTGTATTCTAAGAGTGAGGTGGATTATATAGATCATCTCTGTGCCATGTTGCAAACTTTGAAGGATCATCATTTGTATGCCAGCTTCTCCAAGTGCGATTTTTGGTTGAAATTCATAGATTTTATTGGTCATGTCATCTCTAGTGAAGGGATTATGGTAGATCCCAAAAAGGTTGCGGTGGTTTAAGAAATGTCCTAGAACTACAACTCCAACCGATATTTGAAGATTCTTGGGTCTAGTCGGTTGTTATAAAAGGTTTGTGGAGAGTTGTTCCACTATAGGTGTCCCATTGACCAAGTTGACCCAAAAGAAGGTCAAGTTCTTATGGTCCGATGCATGTGAGGGTAGTTTCGAGAAGTTGAAAGATAAATTAACTTCGGCTCCAGTTTTTACCATGCCCGAGGGTAGTGATGGTTTTGTGGTTTATTGTGATGCTTGTCGTGTCGGTATTGGTTGTGTGTTGATGCAACATGGTAGGGTGGTGGCCTATGCTTCTAGGAAATTGAAAGTTCATGGAAGAACTACACCACCCATGACTTAGCGTGATTAGCTGTGGTCTTTGCTTTGAAGATTTGGTGGCATTATCCTTATAGTGTTCATGTAGACATCTTTTCTGATCATAAGAGCCTTCAATATGTGTTTACTCAAAAGGAGTTAAATCTCTAGCAAAGAAGGTGGCTTGAGCTATTGAAAGACTATGATATGAGTGTTTATTACGATCCCGGTAAGGCGAATGTAGTCGCTGATGCTCTTAGCCATGTGTCCATGGGAAGTTTGGCCTATATAGATTGGTCTATATAGATAAAGATAAGTGGGAATTAGTGAAGGACATTCACCGTTTGGCTAGTCTTAGAGTTTGACTTGCGGACTTTGAGGATGGTGATGTATTTGTGCATCTGGTATCTCAGTCGTCTCTTGTTGTTGATATAAAGGAGAAGAAAGTATTGGACCTTGACTTGATAAATATCAACAGTAATATGGGTCAATAAAAGTCATGGACTTTGTGATTGGTGGTGATGGTATCTTGAGATACCAAGGTAGGCTATGTGTTCCCGACATCGATGGATTGCGGGAAAGGGTCATGGTTGAGGTTTGCGGAGCCCTTTATGATATTCATCTCGATTCCACCAAGATGTATCATGACCTTAGAGAGTTCTATTGGTGGAGTAATATGAAATGAGATGTGGCTAGCTACGTGGCCAAGTGTATGGTGTGACAACAAGTAAATGTTGAGCACATGAGGCCAGGTGGTTTGTACTAAAAAATTGTGTTGCCTGAATGGAAGTGGAAGTGGGAGGAAATTAATATGGATTTCATCACTGATCTTCCTAGATCACAGAATCAATGTGATTCCATTTGGGTCATCGTTGATAGAATGACCAAGTCCGCCTATTTCTGCCCGTGAGAACTAATTTCTTGGCAGAAGATTATGCTAAGTTGTGTCTTACAAAGATCATGAAGTTGAACGGTGCTCCAGTGTCTATTATCTTGGATTTTGGTCCTCCATTTTCATCCCACTTTTGGAAGTCATTCCAAAGAGGTTTGAGAACTAAGGTGTGCCTTGTACCGCATTTCACCCGCAAATGGATGGGCAAGTGGAGAGAACTATCCAAACAATAGAGGATATGTTGCGGGCTTATGTGATAGATTATGGTGGTAGTTGGTATGACCACTTGCCTTTGATTGAGTTTGCCTATAATAATAGTTACCACTCTATTATTGGCATGAAGCCTTTTGAAGCATTATATGGTAGAAGATGTCGATCTCCTGTTGGGTGGTATGATGTTGGCGAGGGTAAGTTGCTTGGCCCCAATTTAGTTCACCAAGCCTTAGAGAAGGTACAAGTGATTCGTGATAGATTGAAAACCGCTCAAAGTCATCAAAAGTCCTATGCGGATGTAAGGCATAGGAACTTAGAATTTAATAAGGGCGACTGGGTATTCTTGAAAGTATTTCCCATGAAGGGAGTGATGCGGTTTGGAAAAAGGGGGAAACTTAGTTCCAGGTATGTCGGTCCCTATTTTCTTGTGAAAAGGTTGTCAATGTTGCCTATGAGTTGGAGTTTCTTTCTAGTATGGACTCCATTCACCAGGTTTTCCATGTCTCTATGTTGTGGAAATGTATGGGTGGTCCTTCCTTAGTTGTCCCCTCGGAAGATATTGGTATCTCAAACTCTTTGTCCTATGAGGAGATCCCGATGAGGATCTTGGATCGGCAAGTTCGCCGGTTGTGAATGAAATAAGTGGCTTTGGTGAAGGTTCTATGGAGAAACCAAAAGTCCGATGAAGCTACTTGGGAGGCAGAAGAGAACATGAAGTCCAAGTACCCTCATTTATTTCCCATTCTGGAGGCTTGTATTGGAGGTATCTGTTAATCTCCTTAATTTGATGTATGTCTTTGGTAGACAATGGGTTGAAGTCCCTAATCTTTGAATTGATTTATGTCTTTGTTAGATAATGGACTAAAGTCCCGAATGTGTGAAATGATTTGTGCCTTGATTAGACCATGAGTTAAAGTCCCTAGTGCATTGAATTAATACATGTTTTTATAGATGGTGGGTTAAAGTCCCCAATGCTTGGAGTTTCTTGATGTCTTTGAAAGTTAATGGGTTGAAGCCCCTAAGTTGTGGAATGAGTAAGTGTTAATAAGCAATGAGTTAGAGTCCTGAAGTTGATGGGATGAATAATTGGTTGATAATAAGCATGATGTGTGTTGTATCTTTGTTGAATGCTTGTTTTGACATTGATTGAAGTGATGTGTGATGATATGTTATATTGTTTATACACTTACCTTAACCTTCATTCACGGATGAATGATCCAAGTGAGGGAGAATTGAAACACCTAGACTTGAACCATTAAAAATCAACTGCATTTTTGTGCCTCTAAGTTGGGTACGACAAGAGCCTTGAGTCGTACCCTTGATCACGACTCGTACCCACCTTGACCTCCCCTTTCGTACCTTGATCAGTCCATGAGGGTATCATACTATTTCCTATACTACATGACCTCCCCTTGGTCGTAACCAATGCATACGAGTCATACACTACTCAACTGTATAGAGGGGAGCCTCAAACCAAGTAGACTCTTTTTGTCACGAATGAAGCTTATGAGTTAGGGATGAGTCGTACCCTTTGGATACGACTCAAGGGTGCCCATTCATACCCCTAATAGTGTGTGTCACCTAGGAGAAGCCTAAGGTACGAGTTAGGGTACCACTCGTACCCTAGGGTATGATCACTAAGGAAATCGTATGGGGGAGTCGTACCCCTGCATGAGCTCACTTTTCAACTTTTAACTAAGGACCTTTAGGTTATTTACCTTGCCTAAACCCTAACCCCTCTCACTATATAAGGAATTGTAGCCTCCTAAGTCTTCATTTTACAAGACTCAAACACTCCTAAACACTCTAATGGCTTCTTGAAGCAAGATTGAAGGGTGATCATCTAGTGGCAAGAGGGAGTAAACATTCTTCGTGATTCAAGTTGTTTAAGGAATGTATCTCTTCCCCTCTTTAAATATCTCTAAACCCATGTATTTCACACTTGAATTAGTAAGTGTACATGGTGGTTTTGAAAGCAAATGAAAAGGGTTTTGCTGCCTAATGATGTATAATTTTGAATCTTGCTTAGACTTATGTTTATATGTGATATTGATGATGAATTGCATGTGCGGGTGATTTTTGTATGTGGATTAACAAGAGGGTCTTCAGTAACCCTAATCTTGATGATATATACCATGGAAATAGTCTTGTTGAAGGTGTGCACCCAAGGTGTTTGTGAAAATGTCTAAGTGAATTGTCTAGTTATATATTGTTGATGTATTGAACTAGGGCAATGGCCCAATGAACATTGATGAATGAAAAATGATTCATTAAAGGGGTTATGAACCATGTGTGATGAAATTGATAACCTTGGTTGTTGGCTAATGAGAGGGTAAAGTCCCTATATATAAAGATGAACTTAAATTATGGTTAAACCCAAGTATGGTAAGAATGTGGCATAAAATTGTTGTAAGGGTCTTGATGACCATAACTTGTTTTGTATGTTGAATTAAGTGAAGGCATTGGTATGTTGAGATAGTTGAGTAATGAAGGCTCCCATAAGGACCATGTGGTCATGTATAGTGTTGAATTGGCTAAAATGGTTAAAGTCCTTAAATGTTGTATTGAATGTATGTCGATGCATAGGCAAAGGGTTAAAGTCCCAAATTCCAACTAATGATAGTTGTGATAGATTGAGGTCAAAATCCCTTGCCTTATGTGATGGTTTGAGGTTCAAGTCCCTCGCCTTATGAATGGCTTGAGGTTGAAGTCCCTTGCCCAATGATATTGCTTGAGTTTAAAGTCCCGTGCTTTAAGAGATCTCTTGAGGTCAAAGTACCTTGTCGAAGGAAATGACTTGTGGTTAAAGTCCAAGTGAGACATGAGATTAGAGTCCATTGTCTACTGAATGGGCACGAGGTTGGAGTTCTTTTCCTAGATGATTGTGGTGTGGTTAGAGTCCTTTGTTTGAATGAATGTGTAAGTGGATAAGTGTATGAATGTGATAAAACATGATATATTGACTTATTGTTGATTGATGATGTTATTTTATCACTTATGCTTGAGTTACATGCTAGCATTCCAACCACTAACCGTCTCCTGGAGCTATGTCTCGGAGCATCTTCTTCTTTTCCCGCGTAGTGATTAGCCAATTGAAGTAGTTCGTGCATTGACTTGAAGTGATGACATTCCTTACTTTGGAAGACATGCACCACTTGGTCTCTTATCTTTAGACTTGATCTCTTTAAAACTTGGTTTGGCTATTATCGGGGGCTTTCCTGACATATGCATTTATTAAGTTTGATTTTGTATAGAGGTATTGTGAAAAACTATGAACTTGGGTGTGAGATAGTTATTATGAATCTAATATTGACTTATGATATTATTTCTGCAATCTTAACTTGTGAATTGGAGTTCCTTCGACTCCTATTGTATGATGAGATATTGGGTTAGATTATTAGGGCGCCCTCCGGTTCATGTGAGCTTAGGGTGCCCATATGACATGGCATGGGTTTGGGGTCGCGTCATTGGCCTGGAATCAAGATAAACTCTCCACCAAGGTCAAGTTTCTGAGTCCAACTGAAAAGTAGCGTAGTCCACACCATGAATATCAACCAGGCCCAAATTATGGAGCATATCCTCGCAAGTGATCAAGAACGCATAAGCATCCTCGCAAGTGATCAAGAACACATAAGCATCCTCGCTCAATGCACTAGAAAAACTAGGCAGAACCAATCTTAAGACTCTACCCAACATCTTCTGCTCTTCAACAAAAATAGCAGGTTGGGCAACTACCGGCTGAGCAACCACCGGTGCAGGAGGCACCTCAACTTTAGGATCTGCAGCTACTGGTTTTGTCCCTACTTTAATACCACTCTGATCTGCAGACTATACACTACCAAGAGCTGAAGCAATACATCCATGAGTAATGAAAAAAAAATAAACCCTGATGGAGCCTGGACTAGTCCTTGGCCCGCCACTGGCTGGGTGGAGGAATCTATGGTGCGGGAGGAGAAATAGGGTTTGGTGAAGGCCCCCTATCCTGGTCCCTGGTTGGGGCTGCATCTCTATGCTAACCTCAACTTCTAGATCATCCACGAACAACGACAAGATCCCTAATCGCATACTTGAGGTCCTCATCTCTTATAGCGGTAGCACGTGTCCTAGCCATTTGCAAAATAATGAAACCAAAGGAGTCTTAAGAAACCAACTCAAACTCTTAGCACAAGATGAGTGAAAGAAGTGAAGAACTCCTAAGCATGTCCTATAACCCCCCCAAGATAAAGAAACAGACGTCATTGCTCCGATCCGTGGGACTCTACTAGACACTTGCTCTTGTATCAACAATACTGGTGAACCTAGCGCTCTGATATCAATTTGTCATGATCCAATTTATGAGTCATGATGGCACCTACATTATCCCGCAAGTAGACAAGCCAAACCGTAGCCCGGAGCTAGGGGAAATGGGTTGATTTGGTGGAAAAGGCATAATAGCCAGAAATGTGCAAGTAATGACTTACAACAATAATTCAAATAATAATAATAATTTGAATGATAAGCAAAATAAAAATAACATCCCACGATCTAATAGTGTCAGTACAGGAGCCACTAACAAAAGGGAACATAAGTAATGTAATAGTCAAATACGAATCAATCTCGAATAACGAAAGACTAGATATATATAGTAGAAGGAAAAAGGGCTACTCCGACTCTAAGAGCTCACTCTATCTCCGAACCCAACTCAGCACGATCTCAACGTCAATAACGGTCACTAATACTCGGATCTGCACCAAAAAGGTACAGAAATGTAGTATGAGTACTAAATCCATGGGTACTTAATAGGCATCATCAGACGACTGAGCTAAATCATAGTATAAGTATAATAATATGCAAGATTAATAAGCTAAGTCAAGGTAAAAGAGCAAACCTGGATAGCGCTCTAATACTATAAATAAATAACTGAAATAGATATAATGTGGAAGAAAACATAATTAATACTATAAGACTAGCCCCTATAAGCCAGTAAGTGCGGAAAAGTAAATAACCCAATGCGAGCCCCTATAAGCCCGGAGGGTGGAATCAAAGATAACAAGTAATCGAAAATATATGAAATAACTACATTTCAAGCCATAACCAAGAATCCTTCCATACCATAAACCTTGGATTAGAATCAATTCCACCACCATCATAAACAACCCATCAATGCCGAACTTGAATCGAAACTCGTATAATCAAATATCGGATTTGAATCGAAACTCTTATCATCAAATGCAAAACTTGAACCGAAACTCAAGATCATAAATTGCCAGACTAAAATCGAAACTTGCATCAACTCCCAAGTACCAAACTAGCATAAGTATCAAGAATCCCGTCTCTACAACTCTAAAATATGCAATTTAAAGGTATAATACGTCCAATAAGTCTACAGGGAGTTAACAAGAGATTTGGCCTAAAGTGGGCTGGGGGCCCACTTTTAATCTCCAAAATTTGTTCCAAGGAAAATTCTACCCCAGATTAGGTTAAGGTATCAAAATTCACTTCTAGATGTTAAATATGTCACAATTATCCTTAAGATAGAAATTCTACCTAAACATGCATAACGAAGTCAATTATGCCTAATTTTCACTAACTTAATAAGCTAAAAGCCCCAAATCATACTAATTACACCTCTTAGACCTAATTTTCAAATCATATCTAACACATTATCATAAATATACTACGATTAAGCTCAATCTCTAAGAAAGGTAAACCTAGCCTACCTCGAAGTTGAAGAATGCCCGTGAAATCCGCTAAATCGATGAATTTTCCTTCCTAAGAGCTTCTGCAAGATGTCATGCTATCAAAATCATAATATACTCATCAATATGAGAAAAACAGTATTCATATCGTACTTTTATGATTTGGATCAAACATTATGTAAAAATCTCATGTGGGGCCCACTTGCAGAATTGCACTTTCAAAATCGTCAACGATCCCTATATGCTCAAGAAACATTTACCCTCAAGAATGGCTAAGTTCCAAGATCACATGGTGCTATAATCAACCCACTGATATTGTAGGGATTTTGAGAATTAATAGAGGAATTATCCATGAAAGTGATGAGAACTTACCATGAATTTGGAGAAAAAATGTGTTATTTGAGCTTACGAACACCCCAAAATCATCCACTAATGTTTATCCCAACTTTTCACACATTTTAGGGTTCCGCACTCTTGAAAATGTGTGAAAAATGGGTGAAAACAGGCTAAGTGAGAAATTTCTAATGTCCAGGTGCCGCTAATGCTGGCCAGGGCCCGCTTTAGCAGTCAGGCTAAAGTGGTACCTGCCCACTCATGCCAAGCTGCTAAAGAGGACAAGCTGGCGCTAAAGTGGCTTGCACTTTAGCGGCAAACTTGCCTCTAAAACGGCACTTTCTAAGCTAGTAGGATTGCTAAAGCGCCACACGAGCTGCATGCACCACTGGAGACTTGAAAAAAATGTTCGAGTCTTCGTCAATCCTTTGGAATTCATTCAAAATTCCATATATGCAAACGAACCGCGTTACCCTATCAAATTCAACGTTTCAGACTCAATGGTACAGTCAAAATTTTTATCAAAGGTCGTTTCAAACATAGTGGGTCCCACACCCAAGTGCTATTTTTCTTAACTTCCAGTCAATAGCCCGAAATGAGTTTGGAAGCCTTAGGACCCGAACCAAAGGTCCACCTAGCCTAAAATTGATGTTTCAAAGTTGTTGGAACTGTTAAAATTGGCATACGATGTCGTTTCATTGAAGGTTTTGCCCGGTAGCCATTCTAACAAACGAAGATTTTAAAATAGAAAATTGGCTCAAAAAATCAAATGAATTGTCTAGTACTAAACTGTCAGCTCCAGCAAGTCATAACAACTATAGGAAAGTTCTAAACGGCAAAAATATATGAAAATACAAAAAAACCTGAAGGGTCATTACATTTATTTTCATACCTCTCTCAAAATCATTCACCCCACCTTTATCCTTCACACCCACACCCACCCCAACTCTTCACCCCTTGTAAAAAAAATTCTTACCCAAACCTTACCCCGACCCATTACCAGTCCCCACCCCCAACCCCAAACCCCCCATAATTTTTTCAAAAAAAAAAAAATTAAAAAAAAAAAAATTTTTTTTTTACCCCCCCCCGCCCCCCCACCCCCTCCCAGCTCACCCGCCCCCCCCCAAAAAAAAAATTCTAAATTTTTTTATTATCCGACTCTTTGCCACCTACGTCAACCCACCATCCCCACCCCAATTTTTCTTTAAAAAGAAAAGTTTAAATTTTTTTCGTACCCCACCCCCTGTTATCCGATTCGTTCTCATTATGTTGAGTTAAATATATACAAATACTTTTAGAAAATATTTTTCTGCTTACGTAACAAACTAGAAAATTACATGGGATGGCCCTCATAGTGGGTGACTTTTATTTTCTCTCATAAGAAAAGTCTTTAGAGACTAGTCTTCCTTTCTTTTTATGTATGAAACAAGTATATATTTGTCTCTCTACACCTCAAATATTTTTAAACTTTCCACACCTATTTGTCTCTCAACTTCTATTTTTATTTCTTTTGTCTTTTACTTTTTTTTTTTTGCTTTTTTTTCTTGTTTTTAATTCATTGTCTCGACCTTTATTGTTTCTTTTAATTTTTTTTCTCTAACATTATCTATTTCTTCATTTCTTTTTTTTTCTTTTTTTAATTCATTTGTTTCAAACTTCATTTTTTTATTTTTATTTTTATCATTTCTTTTTTTTCATACTTTATTTTATTTTTCATCTCATTTTATTTTTCTAAATTTTTATTTTTTTTATTCTTCTTCTTTTTCTTAACCTTTATTTTTTTCTTCTCTTTTTTTTTGTTTCTTCTCTTTTCTTTTCATCAGCTTCTATTATATTTTCTAATAGATAGAAAGTTTGATAACCCGCAAAAACACCTTCTTTCTTTGACATCAAAGTAAATTTAAGGACATGACTTGTTATGTGAAAGTTCTTTGGAATAAGTCTTGCCTCTAAAGGAAAAAGATATAGAACATCTCATAAATTAGACACAATGTAGTATTGTCAAGTCTTGCTCGTGTGGCATAACTTGTTGTTTAAAAATTCTTGAGTTAAGTCTTACCTCTAAGGCAAGAGTTATAGAACATCTCATAAATCAAGTCACAATGTGGCAGTGTCAACGCTTGCCCATTGGAAGCAACTTATTTTTTTGCAAGGTTCTTGAGCTAAGTCTTGCCTTAGAGGCAAGACTAATAGAGCATCGCATAAATCAAGACACAATATAATAATATCAACTCTTGTCCATGGAGCGTAACTTGTGGGCTAAATCTTATCTCTAAGGCAAAAGTTATAGAACATCTCATAAATCAAGACACGATATGGTAGTGTCATCTCTTGCCTAAGGGGGTAACTTACTATTTGAAAGTCTTTGAACTAAGGTGTGCCTCTAAGACAAAGTTATAGAACATCGCATAAATCAAACATCATATGATAGTATCAACTCTTATCCATGAGACATAACTTCTGTTTAAAGTCCTTGATTTCTAAAACGCTTCATAAGTCAAGATATAATGTGGCAGTATCAACTTTTGACCATTGGTATAACTTCTTGTTAAAAAATCTTTCAGTTAAGTCTTGCCTCTAAAGCAAGAGTTATAGAGCATCTCATAAAACAAACATAATGTAGTGTCAACTCTTATCCATGGGGCGTAACTTGTTATTTGAAAGTCCTTGAGTTAAGTCTTGTCCCTAAGGCAAAGAGTTATAGAACATTTCTTAAATCAAAACACAATGTGGTAGCATCAACTCTTGCCCATTGAACATGACTTATTGTTTGAAAGTCTTAAGTCTTATCTCTAAGGCAAGATTTATAAAACATATCATAAATCAAGACACAATGTGATAGTGTCGACTCTTACTAATGGGACGTAACTTGTTGCTTGGAAGGAATCGAATAAAAGGAAAAAAAATAATAAAAGTTGCCAAAAAAAATTAAGCTATTTAAAATGAAAAAATAAAAGTCAAAGAAAATTTAAAAAAATATAGAAGTTGTGCGGATAAAAGAAAAAAAATAAAGGTTGAGAAAAAAAAAAGACAACAAAAATAAAGGATGAGAAAGATTTAAAAAGAAAAAGAAAAATTAAAAAACAACCACCGTTTCATAATAAATGAATTGTTAAATTTTGACACACATATTAAGGAAAGAGATTTAAAGATATAAATTTAACAAAACTTTTCATTTTTACCCCAAAAAAAAAGAAAAAATTGATCTTGTAATACCTTTTCAAAAGGTAATTGGTTGTCAAATCATAAGGGCAAATTTGGAAAAAAAATTCAATGACTCACTTATTTTGAAACATCTATAAATACTCCAACAATTCACTTATTCCGAAACGGAGGGAGTAAAAAAGAGAGCAAAATTTTAAAAAAATAGAAGTTGAGAAGAGAAGAAAAAAATAAAGGTTGAAAAAATCTATTCAAAAAAATAAAAATAAAAATTATAAAATATAAAAGAAAAAAAATTGAAGCTTAAAGGAAAACTAAGAAAAAAATAAGGGTTGAAAAAAAGAAAAAAATAAAAAGAAAAAAGAAAAAAATATCAAAGTAAAATTAAAAAAAAAATAGAAATTGAAAAATAAATAGGTATGGAGTTTTTTAGAAATACTTAAAAGTATAAAGGGACAAATAGGTAATTATACTATATATAAAAAAATTAAAAAAGAAGGGGCAAGGGGAGTGGGTGGCGGGGAAGGGGGACTAAATCTTTCAGTTAAGTCTTGCCTCTAAAGCAAGAGTTATAGAACATCTCATAAAACAAGCATAATGTAGTGTCAACTCTTATCTATGGGGCGTAACTTGTTATTTGAAAGTCTTTGAGTTTAGTCTTGTCTCTAAGGCAAAGAGTTATAGAACATTTCTTAAATCAAAACACAATGTCGCAGCATCAACTCTTGCCCATTGAACGTGACTTATTGTTTGAAAGTCTTAAGTCTTATCTCTAAGGCAAGATTTATAAAACATATCATAAATAAAGATACAATGTGATAGTGTCGACTCTTACTCATGGGACGTAACTTGATGCTTGGAAGGAATCGAATAAAAGGAAAAAAAATAAAAAAAGTTGCCGAAAAAATAAAGATATTTAAAATGAAAAAATAAAAGTCAAAGAAAATTTAAAAAAATATAGAAGTTGTGCGGATAAAATAAAAAAATAAAGGTTAAGAAAAACAAAAAGACAACAAAAATAAAGGATGAGAAAAATTTAAAAAGAAAAATTAAAAAACTCCCTCCGTTTCATAATAAATAAATTGTTGAATTTTGGCACATATATTAAGGAAAGAGCATTAAAGATATAAATTTAACACAACTTTCCATTTTTACCCAAAAAAAAAAAAAATTGATCTTGTAATACCTTTTCAAAAGGTAATTGGTTGTCAAATCATAAGGGCAAATTTGGAAAAAAAATTCAATGATTCACTTATTTTGAAACACCAATAAATACTCCAACAATTCACTTATTCCGAAACGAAGGGAGTAAAAAAGAGAGCAAAATTTAAAAAAAAAAATAGAAGTTGAGAAGAGAAGAAAAAAAAATAAAGGTTGAAAAAAACTACTCAAAGAGATAAAAATAAAAATTAAAGTAAAATATAAAAGAAAAAAAATTGAAGCTCAAAGGAAAACTAAGAAAAAAAATAAGGGTTGAAAAAAATAAAAAAATAAAAAGAAAAAAGAAAAAAATATCAAAGTAAAATTAAAAAAAAAAATAGAAATTGGAAGATAAAATACGTATGGAGTTGTTTAGAAATATTTAAAAGTATAAAGGGACAAATAGGTGATTATACTATATATAAAAAAATTAAAAACGAAGGGGCAAGGGGAGTGGATGGCGGGGAAAGGGGGGTAAATCTTTCAGTTAAGTCTTGCCTCTAAAGCAAGAGTTATAGAGCATCTCATAAAACAAACATAATGTAGTGTCAACTCTTATCCATGGGGCGAAACTTGTTATTTGAAAGTCCTTGAGTTAAGTCTTGTCTCTAAGGCAAAGAGTTATAGAACATTTCTTAAATCAAAACACAATGTGGTAGCATCAACTCTTGCCCATTGAACGTGACTTATTGTTTGAAAGTCTTAAAACTTATCTCTAAGGCAAGATTTATAAAACATATCATAAATCAAGATACAATATGATAGTGTCGACTCTTACTCATGGGACGTAACTTGTTGTTTGGAAGGAATCGAATAAAAGGAAAATAAATAATAAAAGTTGCCGAAAAAAATAAAGATATCTAAAATGAAAAAATAAAAGTCAAAGAAAATTTTAAAAAATATAGAAGTTGTGCGAATAAAAGAAAAAAATAAAGGTTGAGAAAAAAAAAGACAACAAAAATAAAGGATGAGAAAAATTTAAAAAGAAAAAGAAAAATTAAAAAACTCCTTCCGTTTCATAATAAATGAATTGTTGAATTTTGGCACACAAATTAAGGAAAAAGCATTAAAGATATAAATTTACCACAACTTTCCATTTTTACCCTAAAAAAAGAAAAAATTAATATTGTAATACCTTTTCAAAAGGTAATTGGTTGTCAAATCATAAGGACAAATTTAAAAAAAAAGTCAATGACTCACTTATTTTGAAACATCAATAAATACTTCAACAATTCACTTATTCCGAAACGAAGGGAGTAAAAAAGAGAGCAAAATTTTAAAAAAAATAGAAGTTGAGAAGAGAAGAAAAAAAATAAAGGTTAAAAAAACCTATTCAAAAAAATAAAAATAAAAATTAAAGTAAAATATAAAAGAAAAAAAATTGAAGCTCAAAGAAAACTAAGAAAAAAAATAAGGGTTGAAAAAAATAAAAAGAAAAAAATATCAAAGTAAAACTAAAAAAAAAATAGAAATTGGAAGATAAAATACGTATGGAGTTGTTTAAAAATATTTAAAAGTATAAAAGGAATAATAGGTAATTATACTATATATAAAAAAATTAAAAAAGAAGGGGCAAGGGTAGTGGGTGGCGGGGGAAGGGGTAAATCTTTCAGTTAAGTCTTGCCTCTAAAACAAGAGTTGTAGAGCATCTCATAAAACAAACATAATGTAATGTCAACTCTTATCCATGGGGCGTAATTTATTATTTGAAAGTCTTTGAGTTAAGTCTTGTCTCTAAGGCAAAGAGTTATAGAACATTTCTTAAATCAAAACACAATGTCGCAGCATCAACTCTTGCCCATTGAACGTGACTTATTGTTTGAAAGTCTTAAGTCTTATCTCTAAGGCAAGATTTATAAAACATATCATAAATCAAGATACAATGTGATAGTCGACTCTTACTCATGGGACGTAACTTGTTGCTTGGAAGAAATCGAATAAAAGGAAAAAAATAATAAAAGTTGCCGAAAAAAATAAAGATGTTTAAAATGAAAAAATAAAAATCAAAGAAAATTTAAAAAAATCTAGAAGTTGTGCGGATAAAAGAAAAAAATAAAGGTTGAGAAAAAAAAAAGACAACAAAAATAAAGGATGAGAAAAATTTAAAAAGAAAAAGAAAAATTAAAAAACTCCCTCCGTTTCATAATAAATGAATTGTTGAATTTTGGCACACAAATTAAGGAAAAAGCATTAAAGATATAAATTTAACACAACTTTCCATTTTTACCCCCAAAAAAAAAAATTAATCTTGTAATACCTTTTCAAAAGGTAATTGGTTGTCAAATCATAATGACAAATTTGAAAAAAAATTCAATGACTCACTTATTTTGAAACACCAATAAATACTTCAACAATTCACTTATTCCGAAACGGAGGGAGTAAAAAAGAGAGCAAAATTTTAAAAAAATAGTAGTTGAGAAGAGAAGAAAAAAAATAAAGGTTGAAAAAACCTATCCAAAAAAATAAAAATAAAAATTAAATTAAAATATAAAAGAAAAAAAATTGAAGCTCAAAGGAAAACTAAGAAAAAAAATAAGGGTTGAAAAAAATGAAAAGAAAAAAATATCAAAGTAAAATTAAAAAAAAAAATAGAAATTGGAAGATAAATAGGTATGGAGTTGTTTAGAAATATTTAAAAGTATAAAGGGACAAATAGGTAATCATACTATATATAAAAAAATTAAAAAAGAAGGGGCAAGGGTAGTGGGTGGCGGGGGAGGGGGGTAAATCTTTCAGTTAAGTCTTGCCTCTAAAACAAGAGTTGTAGAGCATCTCATAAAACAAACATAATGTAATGTCAACTCTAATCCATGAGGCGTAATTTATTATTTAAAAGTCTTTGAGTTAAGTCTTTTCTCTAAGGCAAAAAGTTATAGAACATTTCTTAAATCAAAACACAATGTGGCAGCATCAACTCTTGCCCATTGAACGTGACTTATTATTTGAAAGTCTTTAAGTCTTATCTCTAAGGCAAGATTTATAAAACATATCATAAATCAAGATACAATGTGATAGTGTCGACTCTTACTCATGGGACGTAACTTGTTGCTTGGAAGGAATCAAATAAAAGAAAAAAAAAAATTCAAGTTGCCGAAAAAAATAAAGATATTTAACATGAAAAAATAAAAGTCAAAGAAAATTCAAAAAAATATAGAAGTTGTGCGGATAAAAGAAGAAAACAAAGGTTGAGAAAAAAAAAAAGACAACAAAAATAAAGGATGAGAAAAATTGAAAAAGAAAAAGAAAAATTAAAAAACTCTCTTCATTTCATAATAAATGAATTGTTGAATTTTGACGTACATATTAAGGAAAGAGCATTAAAGATATAAATTTAACACAACTTTTCATTTTTACCCCAAAAAAAGAAAAAATTAATCTTGTAATACCTTTTCAAAAGGTAATTGGTTGTCAAATCATAAGGGCAAACTTGAAAAAAAATTCAGTGATTCACTTATTTTGAAACACCAACAAATACTTCAACAATTCACTTATTCCGAAACGGAGCGAGTAAAAAAGAGAGCAAAATTTTTAAAAAATAGAATTGAGAAGAGAAGAAAAAAAAATAAAGTGAAAAAACCTATTCAAAAAAATAAAAATAAAAATTAAAGTAAAATATAAAAGGAAAAAAATTGAAGCTCAAAGGAAAAACAAAGAAAGAAAATAAGGGTTGAAAAAAATAAAAAAAAGAAAAAGAAAAAAGAAAAAAATATCAAAGTAAAATTAAAAAAAATAGAAATTGAAAGATAAATAGGTATGGAGTTGTTTAGAAATATTAAAAGTATAAAGGGACAAAAAGGTAATTATACTATATATAAAAAAAATTAAAAAAGAAGGGGCAAGGGGAGGGGGTGGCGGGGGAGGGGGTTAAATTTTGTTAAGAGTTTTTTTGTGAGAGCAAAGAAGACGCCCATTATGAGGGTCGATGTAGTATGTCGATGTAGCATACTCGTAACGAACACGAGAATAAATAAGAAACACCTTATTTTTCTACAAAATATTTTATTAAAAAATATTTTCCTCCATAGTCAACACCCTTATGGGTCGTTTGATTAGGAACAAGTTATCCCCGAATAATTAATCCCAAAATAGCTAATTCCGAAATTAGTTATCCTATCACTAAAGCATATATGACGAAATAAATAATCCCTTGATTAACTAATTCCTCCAACCAAATATGAGATAAAATAATTCTATATTTATTCCGAGACTACTATAACTTATACCTCACACCAAACAACCCCTTAATACTCGGGAAAACAGCTCACAAACAAGGAATTGAGCACCAGATGTCACAATTTCCTATCCAGCGCTACAAGCTTTATATCATCTGCGAATCCGCAGACCCAGGCAACAACTACAGCGATAACATCTCAATGTAATTCTACGAGTGAGAATAAAATATATGCAAACCTCACTACTATCTCATTAAGGTAAAGGGGTTGTTTGCAATAGACCCTCAACTTTATTGATATCTATCAAAAGGACAATAATAAAAATAAAATAATGCAATAATCGATACACAAAACACAGAGTGAATTGAAATTGAAACTAAAGGAACTAGAAGCATATGCTAATAATACTGAAAATGCAGAAGGTCTAAGAATAACCTCCGAGTCTATCTCATAGGGAAGCGTGAAAACACTCAACCATTAACCAACCTTCTATCCTAATCTAAGACATCCTCGATAAGGTCTAGATCAACCAGGTCCTACCTGATCAATTCCCCCAAATACTTATTTGGCCTGTCCCATCCTCTTTCGACGCCCGCCACTATCAATTGCTCACACCTCCCCACTGGGGCATCTACCTTCCTCTTCACATGCCCAAACCATCACAATTTCACTTCACTCATATTGTCCACCACGAAAGTCACTCCTACCTCAGGTCATCCCGCATCTCACCATTCCTAATCTTCTCTCCTAGTATGACGACAACAACATCCACCTCAACATTTTTATCTCTTACAACTTTTATCTTCTAAATGTAAAGAGTTCTTAACAGACCAACTCTCCATCCCACTCTCCATCCCACTGCCTCATCCTCTTCTGACACCCGACACTATCAATTGCTCACACCTCACTGGGGCATCTATATTCCTCTACACATGCCCAAACCATAACAATCACTTCACCCATCTTGTCCACCACGGAAGTCACTCCTACCTTGCCCCGCATCCCATCGTCCTAATCTTGTCTCTTCTAGTATGACCACACATCCACCTCAACATTTTCATCTCTACAACTTTCAGCTTCTAAACATAAGAGCTCTTAACAGGCCAACTCTCCATCCCACACAAGAGTAATATACAACATAGTCGTCCACAGACCCAGGCAGCAAACTAAATTCATTTTCCCTCGTATAAACCAATTTCAGGCGCATTTATAACAATCCAATTTCACTCTGCTCAAGAAAAAGATTGGGTAATGAACTTCTTCAACACATTGATCAAAATACATTCATCTTCCCTCAACTAAACCACAATCGCTCACCATCCAGAAGCAAACAGAGTAGCTTGGAATTCATGTCGATCCATTAACTTCGTAAAAACTGCACTTACAGCAAAAAATTAAGCTCTTACCGGTGATACTTTTGAGTTATGATATTGGTCCAGCAGTAACTTTGTGACCGGAAGTATCAAATACAACTAGATATAAACATCCACATACAACTCCCACGGATCCTTCATCATAGTACCTTGAGTTTTTGGGATCATTTTCTTTCAAAATAATCACGCAGCAGACCTCCACTGCTCCAGCAAATTTTTAAAAGAAGAAACCACTAGAAGACATTCCAAGTTGAAACCAGAAATAAACAGATCTCAGTTTGCTGTACATAGCTCGAATTTCCTTGCTTCAAAAAGGAACAGACGTCTCTTCTCCCAATTAAAATTCAAGATGCTTCAGAGCAATACAACCTCTAATGCTAAATTCTCTAGCCCTACATATACAAAGTAACAGATAAACTTCATCTCTCCAAGAGGCCGGTCGATGCATATTCCACGTTAACAGATCCAACTGCAGGCTCTTTTGTCAACTCAAATCTGTACCACAAATAAGTTGGTGAGTGACCAAATGCACCACATTGCGAAACACAGCACTTGCGGAGAAGAAAGTAATACAAACCTCCCCCCGCTTCATTTCACATAATGGGGGGGAGGGAACGGGGGACGAGAGCATTTAGAATAATGCTAAGAGCATGACTGCCAAATAAAGCACACATGGTTGGTAATAAGAAGTGACATACCTTAGTAGTAAGATCCAGAACCACCACTTCCCATATAACCACTGTCACCCATACCACGACTAGAATAAACCGAGGAGCCAACCTGAATATTCATCAGAGAGAACAGGAACAACACAGTTATCATCAGATAAACACAAACTCTTCCAATAGATATCAACAAAGTAGAAGCATACATCACTGCCACGAGATGTGTAATCACCACCATAGCTGGACGAATACATTCCACCATAGGAGCCTACAAACGATAACAAAAATTAAGACATTTTCTCTAAACATACATGTAATAACAATTGTTAAAGAAAAATAACCAGATTTTGCAATGAACAAAACATACCTCCAGCATAGCCCATACCCTGACGACTGCTGTACATCCCATGAGAATCTTGCCTAGGAATGGAGCTCCTGTTGCCGCCATATCCAAGATTTGATCTCCCAAGTCTACTAATATATACATCAGGCAGGTCAATCAATACAGTAACAAAGATTGTAAATAAGCAAGACAAATGACTTAACAATAATTATAAGGCACCTGTCACCATATGTGTCTCCATAATGAGAGCCACTTCCACCGTCTAGTTCATAATCCAAACGAGCACGAGAATGCCGCACTCCTGCCTCAGCATAGTGGGGATGAACATCATCCTGGCATGTACAGCAGAACCTTAATTAGTTCATATCTTCATGGGCAGATAAAGGAAATATCTAAGCATAGTATATGGTGAAGATAACTCACAATTGCAGTGTATGGACGTTTCGAACCAGACACAGAATCATATTCACGACCACGTCCTTCACGGTAAGATGGAGGGGGTCTTTCAAACCGCTGCCCATATCCATCGTCAACATAAGCTCTCCTTGCTGCAGAATGAGTACCTCTAGGTAATTCAGGGTAACCAGAGCCACGCGAAGAATATTCATCCCTATAGGATGAACGTCTGTCAGAATGAACCCTCGAAGAATACTCAGCTATTGCTCTGCTTCTAGGAGGAGAGATATCCTCACGCCGTCCGTACTCCCTCTTCAAGTTACTCTTTGGATATGAGGGAACTGCAATTTAGTCATTAGCCATCTGGTCATTTATAAAATATGTAGAGTTGAACCAATAGATTTTAATGAAAGACGGAAATCACATCATACCAGGTGGTCTCCGGTCATATAACCTCCTAGGTGGTGAAGCCATGGGTCTGCCCCTAGGAGGTAAAGCCGTCACTGCATGTCTATCTCTCAATGCTGCAGGTCGTCTGAAACCACGACCAACTACAGGAGGCACACCTCTAGTCCCTCGACTATATGGAGTTGTTCGATCCCAAGGGGCACGGGAACCATGCATAGGCATACGCCAAGGTCGGAAATCTCCTCGTCCACCATATTTCCCTCTACCCATATGGAGGGGTCTCGATAGTCTGACCCTAACTTTAACCTGAAATATAAAACAATAAGAAACCATTCAGAAGAGTCGCATATATTCAGACACTCTTAAAGACAGAATACAAACCTTGTTATCTCCTTCACCCAATTCCTCATTATTAATGCTTTTAGCACATGTAACTGCAGCCTCATGAGTGTCAAAGGTGACAAATCCAAAGTCCTTTCTCTTGGCTGAAGGCCTATTTCTGGCAAGCTCAACTTTTCTAATCTTTCCATATTCTTTAAGAAGCTCACGCACATGGTCCTCGCTCCAGGATACAGAGAGACCATCAATAAACACTGTTTTAACCTGAACTCAAGAAATATTCGCAACGTCATATCTTGATTTATCAAAAAACAATGAAACAACATACCCAGGGTAATCCCTCAAGTGGGCGCGAGAGGGTGGTGTGCTTGTGAAGGAAGAGGGGTTGGTTCCGAAAGACCATCCGCCCATGTAAAACTGTTCTATGCAGTTATAAAATGGAAATACAATAGTGAAGAACCCATGATAAACATAGAGAAAAGAATTGTACTAACGGCAAATAATATGATAACTGAGGCAAAAAAAACAACAAATGTTAGTAAAAAATGGCAGTAAAAAGCCTCAGAATAAGACAATGCAAAGGTAGTAACAATACTACAAGAAAAAACAAACGCTCGACTACCCATTAACCCTCCACAACCTGATCCCCGACCTTCATACCCTGCAATCTAGGGTTATGTCCTCTGTAGGCGTCGTGTCATGTCTAGTCACCTCTCCTCAATAGTTCTTTGGCCTACCTCTAACTCCCCTTATATTGACCACAGCTAACCTCTCACACCTTATCCGCATCAGATAAGGAATGGCTGTGTAGCAATTGACTCAAAAGACTCCAAGAGCAAGAAGCAAAGTCATAGAAAAGAACAACACGGAAAGAAAATAACCAAACTACCCAGATGAAAAATTAATAAAAGGGGAGAGACCAAATTTGAGCAGCTAATACCTATCCATAAATCTAACTGATTGTACAAAGGAAAAACTAGCATACACATGCTGTCCTACTTATTCTTCGTTTCTTTGCAGAAGAAGAAACTAAAAGAACAGGGATAAAAAGCAAGCAATTGAAGGACAATGTAAGCAGGGATAAAAAGCAAACCACTGGATCATGTTCAAGAACATAATATAACTCTAAAGTCAACTGTGAAATACTTGGTTACCTCCAAATAAGCTAACGAGCACCACAACAAAAGCCTCCATTTGGCAATATACTATAACTAAACCAGAGCCAGCATCCCGTTTATTAAAACATAGATATAGATTGAGTGAGTTTACCTTTGACATGATTTCATCCCCAGGATCAATGAATGAATCCTCAAAAGAAACCTTCGCAGGCCTATCAACTCCAAATATAATATCTCTCTTCTGTAATCGCTTAAAAGCATCCATGGCCTCCGAACGTGAAGAGAACTCCAAGAAAGCAAAACCTCGATTCATTCCCTCATTATTAGTGTCTTCAACCAACGTCAAATCCTCAATATAGTCAACACCATAATGCTTCAGCTTCTCTTTTAACTGGGGAGAAAGTAAACATCAATGACTAGTTAAACAACTCTTCAAAACAGAGAATCATACATGGATCTCCTTGGTCTACTTACAGCTTCTTTAGTCCAGGTCTTGCATATATTACCCAAAAAAAGCGTATCATTGTCTTGACTTGGAGAAACACCACACTTTTTGCCATTAACCTGGAAATTCCATTGTCAGGAAGATACCTTCTAAGAGGAATTAAAATCAGTCACATGAAAATCACAGAAAAAGAAAATACCACTGGGTTTTTCAGCTCAGTACAAGCTCTTTTTGCTTGTTCAACAGTAGCAAATCGCAGGAATGCAAATCCTTTATTCTTCTTTGTCTGAGAATTCATCAGGAGCCTCACTTCAGTAATCTCACCAACTTTACTGAAGACCTTCCTGAGATCCTCCTCGGTAGCATCCTTGTCCAGGCCACCAACAAATATTTCAAATTCCTTCCGCTTACGTCTTTCTTTAACAACTTCATGATGTTCTTCCTCCTCTGCTGCATCAGCATGCTCATCTTCTTCATCACCCTCAATTTCCTCATGGACATCTGCAACATCCTCTACAATCATATCACCCTCTTCCTCTTCACCAACATCTGCTTCTTCAGGTTCTTCCCCTATTTCACTCCCCTCTTCCTGAATAACGTCATGTTCACTCCCATTCTCATCATAATCAACTGTGCCATACTCTTCAGGTTCATATTCAGGGTCATTATCCTCCAAATCTAATCGCTCACCCTTTTCATAGTGATCAACCGACTCTTTCACATTGTCCTTCTCTGCCACGAGAAAAAGATTAGCCCTTCCAGGCCAGTAAATGGAGAAATAAAATGCTCCTATCCAAGTATAACATAATATCTTGCAAGTCGTGTAAGCTGTCAACAATGTCCGACTCTATAGAGACTTAAATGATCATCAGGAGAAAGATTAAAGTTACAAGATTTGGCAGACACAACATGTGCCAGCAACTGTTATCTTTCCTTCTTCCCTTATTGAATAATAAGGGACCCTTCATCCATCCCACTAGCCGTTTTTCATTATTTCAGTGTTTTCCCCATGAAGGTGGACTTGGGACCAACTTGTGAGCTACTTAATGTAACACATATGCCTCAACCATCATCTTGGAGATGCCTCACTTTTTATATTGTTCTTATAATTGAAGCTTGAAAATGCATACACACGCATATTTTGATTAACTCAAAGTTAGCTGGCCATAAGATTTAAATGATGCTCACAGCTCACCCTTACCAACCAAGTTCTCTAGAGACACTAACCTATCATATCCAGGTTCTCTAGAGATAACATTTTTATTTAGTTCGTCTATTTCTATTTAGACCCATAAGTATTTTTTGACACTGCTCTTTAACTCTTAAGTCTTAATTAAGCTAAAGACTGAGAGTATTACGATTTACATAGCAATTGTCAGCAGTTATACGCATAAACACAGTTGAACAAGCAGAACGGGTATATATTCAGGAAATTACGTTTAAGCAGAACAGGTATTAGCACATAAACACAATTTACATAGGTCTTGTAATATCATCAACAACTAACATGCAGGGGCAAATCTAAATGGTGTTTAGGTAATTCATCCGAACCCCCTTTTTGGAAAATTACAGAGTGTATATAGAATCAAGTTTTTTCTTCATATGTATATATGAAATGTGGACCCCCCCCCCCCCCTTATGATAACCGTGGTGTCCGGGCCAGCTTGCGCGCACCTCGACTAAATCCACGGGATACCTGCCACCTCCCACCAGCAACAGGTACCAGGTAACTCTATCCACCAAGGCTAGAACAAATGGGAAGAAAACACCTAGTGTTTGTCTCTGCTGGGAATTGAACCTGAGAACTCATGGTGCTCATCCCATTAACACAAGCCAAAGACCTGGTTCAGCATTAAAGAGGGTTCAGAATTTCTTAAGGCGAGGGGGTTCAAGTCTGGGTAACAAATTGCTTTCAATGTTTTAGCTTTAGGTGTTTTAATTTTTTAAAAATAATATTGTTGTTGTTTTTTGGTTTTGAGGTAATATTGTTGTTGTTGTAATACAACAAAGAGACTTGGGATTTAAATTAAATCCCTAATTACGAAGTCAAAAAAGTAAAAAACCCTATAACGCTTTCTTGCTCTCTCTTACGCTATCTGCAGTTTCCCCTATCTCCTCTTTCACTTTCGATTGTTAATTTGCTAGTGGCTGGCTTGCTGTTGTTGACCTGCTGAATGTAGATCAGTCAATCGTCACTCCATTCTCTAGTCTCCTTTCATGGCCTCCTCATTAAGTTTTTACCTCCCTTCTTTTTTTTTTTTTTTCAGAATTTTATATACTTTTGTTTGTTGCTCATCTGTGTGAAAGCACCCTTTCTTGACTGATTTAATTTGGAGTAGCAACACAAAGCCGGTTGCGGTTTTGTGTTCGTTTCTATTTGTAGGTTTTTGTGAATGTTAATCTGGTCTAAGTGACCAATATGCAAACATTATTACTACATATCTCTGGCTAACAATGACTCGTGAAATATTATATTTGGCCAGATTTTGTAATTAGATAATTGGTACAATCAATGCTTGATTGTTTACCGCAGAATCAACTTCAAATCTGATCCAACCCACTAAATTGTTGTTAGCATTACCGTGCTTAAAATTTTTTTAACCCCTCGATGGAAATCTTGCCTCCACCACTGCTAACATGACCCATAAAGTTTTATTTTTTTCTTTATCACTGCTCTTAGTAAGCTAGAAGAAACCAACTTATTTTAATTGGCATACTAAGCAGCAACAGTTGCGAACATAAACAAAATTGTAAAAAGTATTAATTCAAGAAAATACCAGTTTTACTTACTCTTGTCTGAAACCGCCCCGGCCTCCTCAGGCTCCGGTTCGGTGGGCTGCACAGTTTTCTCCTCAGGCTTTTCTTCAGCGACCTTCAATTCTTCTTTGAGCTCCACCGCCTTATCCTTATTCTCTTCTTTGTCTTCAACCTTCATAGATGTCTCTAAATTTACGGGCATCGCCTGAGACTTTGGCGTTCCACGAGCAGTACGGCCACCTCTTTTGGATCCAGATCCTGTAGGTGTCTTCCTCCCTGCTTTCGGAGGCATCGTTGAGTTCTCACAAATCGAAAGGAAACCTAATCTTGAACCTTTGACGGAAAAGAATCAATTAATGCTCTTTCTTTCTGCTTGGGAAACCCTACTTTTATACTTATGCATTAACTTAGCAAAAGGGTTAAATTTACCCCAATTATATCATTTGTTATGTTTTGGAGTAAAATTTATAAAGTTCAAAATTATCTTTGTTATTAAAAAACTTTTAATAGAAAAGTATTTATTATATTTTGAAGTCAAATTTATCTTTGTTATCCTAATATACGTGTCTGATCCAACCCAATAAAAAAAATATGAATAAATATACATAATTTTGTTGGTTAAATATTTTCAATATGATTAGGTCATTTAATATTTGTTAGTCCATAACTCATGAAAATGGATTTGCATCAGTACATACACAAACAAATATACTCCTTCCTCAATTCATGAATCTGCATCAGTATTAAGCTGATGAAAAATAACATTTAGCGTTCAAATACAATAGATTAGATCCACTAGATATTTCTATGGACTATTGAGTTATGAGGTTATGTGTTAATCATGACATTTGTTCATTTCTATGTTTCTATATACAATTTGGATCTACATAAATTTTTTATCATGTTATTTGCTCAGAAAACATATTCGTTGATTCTAGAATCTAGGTGCACATATAATTAAATAACAAATTTAAAACTTGAACATAACTGAAACAAGAGCACAGTTTGTACTAGACATTTTTTTTAATTTCGTGTTTTTGTGTTATCCCACTCCATTTTACTATTTGTTCATTTGTAAATAACTTACTCGCACTGTATGTTGAAAGAGAAGAATATTTGTTCGTTGAGAAAAATTGACCAATAGAACTAAGGGAGGAGTATATTTATTTATCTTTTTTGTATGTCGAGTCGATGGGTTAGACTAAGGTGTATTTTATTTTTAAAAATTGGACATTTAATGTTAATTTGAACTTTTCTATTAAAAAAAGGTCTATGTGAAAAGTTTGTAATAACGAGGGTAAATTGACCCTAAAGTATGACAACGAGGATAAATTTGATCCTAAAGTATGACAAAAGATATATTTACCATTTTTCTAAAGTATAAGGGTATATTTGGCCCTGTATCCTTAACTTAAATTATTATTATTATTATTATTATTATTATATTTGTGTGTGTGTAAAAAAATTTATTAAATTTTTATTTTTTTCACCAATTTTATACTAATGAACTTTAGGTCTTTAAGCCTTTTCAAAAAAACAAAGACATCAATCAAAATTAATTTATGTAAAGGAGATAATTATGAGCTTTTTTATATTAATTTCTATGAAGGTGTGTTGCATGTTATTAACGTCACATAGTGGTTCGGTGAACTATTTATATGCACTCACAATAAATTTAATAAGTTAAAAATTTTATGTATACATTAAAAATGCAATAAATATCTAAATGTCAGAAATCAATATTATTATATTATTATTATAGTTGATATTAAAATTATTGGACATCATCCGAACCTAAAATTGATCAATTTAGTTAGCTTAGATAATGATATTATGTATTTATAGCGCATACATGATTAATCATTACCTAGGACTTTTGTATAAATGATATTTTTGTGTATCTTTTTCTTTATTAAGCGATCCTCAATATTATTGTCATTACACTTGAATAACGAATTGATATAAAATTATGATCAAATTATTTTTATTGTGTGCTTTTTTTTTATTTTCAACACAGAGTAATTAGAAATGATTGCATGTTGAATTTATTGTTTGTCTCATATTTATCGTTAGTTGAATCCTTTCTATTTGAGGTCATAAGTATGATTTTACCAAACTAGTGTTATAGTCTCCACCTTTGTCGAATTTGAGATTACTAATAATACTTAACGAATTACCTTAAAAAATCAGTACTTTTTTTTACGAAAAATGATTCATTGATATTCATTACATCTCTAAAACTCATACCTGCTGTTTCGGTCGTCTATCGCGGCGTCTGAAACATAGGCACTTGGTATATTGAATCTAAAGTGAATCGTACAATTCCTTGGTAAAATTATTTTTTCAAATTTCAAATGGAACATATATATATATATATAAAGAGAGAGACAGAGAGATAGATATATATATATAGAAAGAGATGAGACGAAAAATAACAATGAGATTTTTTTGACTGTACCTTAATCATAGCATGGAGCTCTTGCGAGGTTTGCCTCTTACGAATTACGCTAACAAAGTTGGTGTGCCAACAATTCCCCCAACCTACCCTGAGCAAGGACCTCCTACTAATCACCTAAGTCAAATTCATACACAAAACCTAAATGGCCATTCAATTTGATTTTAAGAAGCAAAATCAAACACGAATTATGAATGTTGAGAAAATCCTTGAAATTATGCCTAAAGTTATTGTTGCTGACTCCCTAGTGTTCCACATAATAAAATAGGTTGCCTGACTCATGGGGGTGAAGTAAGTGGAGTAAGAATTAGAACCCTCCCCAACGAGAAATTGGTTATATCTAAGAGTTGGCATCATCACAACCACGTTTTTTGCCAGTTATAGTTGTTTTCAAGTTTAATGAACTCTTGAGTAATGTTATTGGACACAAATGGATGTATTCTTGTCCTCGTCTTTGAGAAAGATATGAGAGTTACATTTTTTAAGTTTGAAATTTTTATAAAGAAAGTCTGCCTTATTGGCATTACCCCTAGTCTTCTTGTAGTAGATCTATTAGGGGGTGGGGGTTCGAAATTATAAACTGACTATGTTAGATAGGGACCTAATTCCATGGGAAGAAGAGATGATTGACATCTATCATCTTTTGTGAAGTAAAAGATGGAGTTTGAGATGTTTTATTCATGTTTGGGTATTGATTTTGGACGATATGAGGGTTCCATAATATTTGCATGGTATAGATAAATTGTGGAGTGAATGAAGGTTCTATAGGATCCATGACATTTGTGAGCTACATTTGATTCAGAAAATGTTCGGTCATCTTCTTTATTCCCTCCAAAATCAACTGAGCAAGGAAATTCTACTTTGGGAGAATAACCAGTGTCTCCACATTATTTATGTCCATCGAGAAAAGTCTTCTTGATCCTATAGATCCTTATCTATCCAAGTTTGTGGTTGATGAAAACGATGGATCAGTTGTATAATATACAATAATGGGTGTTGAGCAGCTCCAAGGGGAACCTAGGAAATATTGTTTATTGTTGAAATTCTCAAGAGAAAATGATTGGGGATATGTGTATTTTTTGTTGGAGGGAAAAAACTACTCTGTTCATTATCAGAAATAGAAGAAGTGGTAGTTAAATAGGAAGAGGTAGAGTGAAGTAGGTTTTGTAATGATCCTGAGTTTATATGTGGGAGTGTAATAGAGAAATTATTATCTATAGTTTAGCAGAGAGAGTAAAAGAGGGATATTTTGATAGATTTTGCATGTAATTTCCTAATATCAAGTGGTTAGAGAGAGAGGACAATTGGACTGCTTTGTTGTCAAGCTGAGGGGTAGGCGACGATTTCAACGCCAACTCAGTCCTAGGGTTAGTAGGCTTTAATAACTTAACAAGAATAGTAATAATAGTAAGCTTAGGGGTTTTGGGGAGGCACCACATTTTCGACATCCAGAAGAATGCTAGAAGAGTTTTTATCATTTGTCACGAGGGATAACTAAGAAATTTATTTTCCTTGTTAAGGACTGAAGTATATGCAATAGAGGGACTCGATATTTTTAAGATTGTGTCAGTGGTAGTAAATAAGGGAGATATGATGAGATCTCCATTTAATACTTTAGATTTACTATCATAGTCATTGTTTTGATTGTTAATAATCCTATTGGTGGGGCAAAAATATTTTCTATACATATTGATATTTTTTTTTAGTAATAGAATAATTAAATTGGTCAAAAGAACTAGTAGACTAAGATGAGAAATTTAAAAAAGTTAACAATATACCTGATTTCTCAATTAGACTATTTGTTACCTTATCTCCTATAGATGATGAGTCTTTATGAATTGGTTATTGAGTTCGAGTCGTCCTCGTCTTCTTCCCAAAGTTGGTTCTTCCTTTTGGAGGAAACTTCACTGTGTGCCATTCTTGATAAGAGGCTTGAGTATTCTTCGGGGAAGAGGATTTCCTTGTTGGGATAGCTTCAAGTTACAGTGGGATTATTGATGGAGACATCTTTCTTTTATGTGACCAAATATACCACACTTTATATAGAAATATCTCTCTTCATCATATACAATTACTTGTTTGTGTTTTTTTATTTTTATGCAACTGAATTGGTTCTTTCATGAGGATTTGAGCACAAAGATGGGCATAATGACTTCGTAGAGTAGAACTAGTAAAGACAATCACTTTTACTAATTTTTCAATTGCATTTCTAATTTTTATAGGTAGATTTCCTTCATAAAACTACGTAGGCAGTTGAGGAAGATGAACCCATACCGTAGAGTAAGATACCTTTTCATTCTCAGGGATGAAGTTAGGCTCCCAATGCTTAATTGATAAGTAGTGTCCATTAAGGAACCAAGATCTATTTTGAAGAACTTGAGAGACGCTCTCTACTTTTGTGAATTTCATAATATAAAAATCTAAGCCCAAATAGATGAGGGAAAAAAGTTCAGTGATTTTCCACAGTGACACTAGCTTTTCTCTAAGGTATTGATGAGTTATTTTTTTTTGCCAAATGCTTGATGATGAGTGAATATTTTCAAGGATAACGTAGATTGTCATTATTTTCTTTAGAAAGAAAAATGATTTTAATACCATTGGTCATTTCTCCAATATCATCATTAGTATCCTTAGAACTTTGGCTTTCATTGGATCCATGCAATTGTTCATGTGCAAATCAGTCAACTGCTCTGAGGCCAATAATTTAGTCATGGAGATTTTAATAGAATGAGAAATTTTTGAGGGATTGGATGGTTTAGGAAGGATATAATCTGTACCGTATTATGGTGAGAATAAACTATTTAACATTATGTGTTGATCTAGACCTGTAGTTCTAGAGAGAAAGTGGAGCATCTCTCTTACATTACATGATTTCTCATATGGAGAAAGGTAAGTTCTTTGTTTTTCAAAAAGGGTTAAATTGTGATCTCTCATCATATTCATGAATTATTTATATGTATATCTTTTCTAAATTTCATGAAATTCATAAAATTAAAGTTGATTTTGTTATATTCCACGAGAAAAACTCATAGTTACATATAAATTTTTATTTTATTTTTTTGCCAAATAAGAATGACATTAAATATATTTAGTGTCCCGGATTTATTCAAACGAAGTTGTTGGCTGCTGAAAGTAGGCGGGAGCAATATATGGACTATACGGTTAGGGACATATCTCTCCTAGTTGGTGAGTAGGTTTTGATAAAGGTGTCTCTTATAAAGGGAGTCATGAGGTTTGGCAGGAAGGGCAACCTTGACCCTCGATATATTGGTCTATTTAAGTTTCTTAAGGATGTGGGTCTGGTAGCATACAAACTAGCATTGCTTCCAAGCTTATCGGGGGTCCATCTGATGTTCCATGTATCTATACTCAGAAGATAACATGGGGATGGAGCCTCTTACATAAATCTTCTATTTTTAGCTTACAGTCTTAAAGTACAACTAAGTTGAACTTGTTTACTAGGTCACGTCTTTTGCTTTTGAATTATTAGTGTCAAATGTCATAAATAACAATCTTTTCATATTCATTTTCTCCTAGCTTGAATTCATACTGCAAAAACAAAGGGAAAAAAAGGAACAATCCTAAACAAAACAATTAATTACTATGAAATAAAAAGAAATCTAAAATCATACTATACAAACATTGAAAAATGAGTACTATAACTAAATGCAAAGAAAGAAATGGATATGAATGAATTTTTATAGTATTAACTTAGAGTTTCACTGATTTATAATTCAAGATTTTGTACTTTTCTCATTATCTAATTTTCTAGTCACATATTATTTTCTAAATGTCTCTTATGCAGAAAGAAAATGATACCGTTGCAAAAAATCTAGTTTAAAACAAACTCATGAGAATAATAAATTTAGAATTCTACTCATACAAACATTAAAGTACCATTGATTAAATCTACAACTCAAATACACCTGTACTAAATTTATTTTAATTTTTTAATATCATTACTGAAAATCTATATCTAAAACAAAATCATAAACATAAAAAGAAAAAGATTCATACTTGAAGATGTACTAATCTTGGACGTACGCACATTGGTTTATACAGACACTAATGGTGCAAAGTAATCTGAATAGTCAATACTACTAAAAATAACGATTACCAAAAACTATCAAGGAAAACATTGCAAAACTAAGAAAAGATTTACTCTAATATAATAGAGGACAAAGAAAAGAAAAATTTGATAAATGAAATAAGGAGATAATAACAAACTGAAAGAGAATTAGTCTTGTTTCTATTATTTATTTATTCTAGATACATGATACTTGCGTTGGACATGGTTGTTGATTCAGAAAATACATGTGTCATAATTCAAAATAGAGTATGTGATGGCACCTATCACACCCACCGGTATAGGTAAATCTATCCTAATTCAAACTGATAATTTAAGTAATTCAGAAGTAGACGAAGAGAATAATAATTCCCAAACATAGAAATAAAAATACAATCTCAAAGATACATCTGATGTTATCTAAATTACACCTCCTAAAAATTATAACGCAATCGCTTTTTAAATATAGAACCCAACAAGATTTGGGTCGAACCCATAGAAAATAAGATGAAAATTAGTGAGAAGATTGTTGATGTAGCTTGAAAGTGCGGAAAGTAAATTGGGAGTTTAGTAAGAATAGTAGTAATAGTAACAATGCTGGAAAATATGGTTGTTACCAGTATGAGACAATCAGTAGGATTGTGTTCCCCCCAACTTCTTAACTTCGCACACTTATTGTTCTTGTCAAACTATTTTGGTGCCTTGCATGCAAATCTAACAAGCTATGTATCACCTAACTATCTCTCGACCTTGGTTTGGATGAATTTAACTCATATCCTCCCAGCCTCAGAATGTCGCATTACTAACCCTTGTCTTGGATCCCTATTAACTATCCCCTCTCGTTCTCAAGTTAATTAGATGAAGGTTGGTAGCTTCAAATTACTATTGTGATCTCTTTTTCCCAATCTTAACCTCTCTCTTGAGTTAATATCAAATATAGGGGGTTCCTGACGTTTGTAACCGTCAAGAAATCAATCAATATGAAAGAAATCATAATACATGCAAGAACATCAATCAAGAATTGTCACGACCCAAAAACTAAGGGTTATGATGGTACTTGTTGCGACAAGCCTTAACAAGTAAACCTATCACACAAACTGATATAAAAAGAAAAGTAATAATAATAACCTAAAGTAAGGCTTGTAGAACAAAGCCGAACCATACAATATAGTAAAAACGAAAGAACATAACCAAAGTTATCATACCATAAGCCCAAAATATGGTATCATAGTGTAAGAACTAACTAGTACATCTCAAGATCAAAATACATAAGATATCCAAGCAGGAACAACTGTAAAGCCCCGAAATTAGGTCCCGAGACATCACACGATGCTTAGGGGCACAAGTGACCCCAAGCTAACCCTCCTACTGGCATAACTCATAAGAAACTGAATAAAATGCTTAGATCTATATAAAAACAGCGAAAACATAGCACTTCTTTGAACTTTATCAATACAATTATGAACTTTACAAGATTACAACTCTACCTCTACAAAATGAAACTGAATACATTAACTCCTACTGACTGTCTATGAAGCTTCTATTGGTACTGACTTTAGATAGACGGGTCATGACTCCCAACTATCCAAGCTCAATACAACTAAAATAAGAAAATACAATACTTCTCGAACTTTATAACTAACTCAAGCCCTTGAATCAAAAAGACTCACCACCTATTGACTGGAAGCTGCAAACTGAGTGAATATGGTATGTGCGCTACCACTGGTACCTATATTATGAGACAATGTAGCATATAGACATATATATATGGGTCAGTACTTTGGGAATGTACTGAGTATGCGGGGGTATATGCAACATTTTTAAATAATATAATAAGTGTAAAATAAAATAATGCATGTTGACAATAATGACTCTCTTCGCTTGACTTAAACTGTGATATAGTTTCTCATAAATCATCAACAGTAACACATGCTTCATAAATCTCATAAATCATTGGACTCAACTAAAACTCTTTCACTCATGACTTGGAGTGACTCGGTAACTCAAGAAATGTAAACTCTTATGGACTTGAAAGTTTCTTATAACCGACATAAATCATGTGAGCTTACATGGAGTCCAACGTCTTGCCCACGTTGGGGAGAGCTACTCTATCCTTGCCATCAGAGTAGAACCTTAACTTTAGTGATCACTTTCTTGTCCTTTGGCCCTTAATCTTTATCCTACGGTGGCACGTAGTTCTGGGAAAGTAGGATACGCTGAACCCACATTTCTCGCTCGGTGCTAAATACTACTCCCAGACTCAAGCTCAGAACGTGTTAGGAAATCCACCTTAATCAACTCAAGGATCTACCACAGAGACCAAAATCATAAATATATCTCATCGGTAAATCATTAATAATTTGTGGATTCCTAACTCGACTCAACTCAAAACAATCTTTCTCAACATCAAGTAGACTTGCTTATTAACTCATATCACATGTCAAAACTTTAAGAAAGAATCACAAGGTTCATTCTTGACTCTTAAACTCAAAGGTCAATATATATTCAATAATCAACTTCTCATGGAAAAGCTTAAAATCATGACTCTCATCATTTATCACATGGAAATTATCAATTCTAATTCATAGTAGCAATATACAATTCATAGCATAAGTTCTCAATTTAGGAAATAAAATAATGAAATAGTTATGTATATCAATCTTGAATAGCTCAATTCTAATAACTCAATCATAAAGTAATTTGGGTATAAACCCACTTTGCACAATCATGAAATTCCAATAATAAAAATCAATTCTTTGGGCACAAAAGTGAAAGGATATTCTTGTTCAAGCCCCACATACCTTTAATTATGATTTTTACAATGAAACAACTTGATTGGAACTTCTTTCTCTCACTCTTGAGCTAAATTTCTTGATGCCTTGACTGAGATATCTTAAATCTTGAACCACTTAAAGGTATTTATGGAAGGTTCTTGAATTTTCTTGGAGAAGATTGAATTTTTGGGTTGAGAGAAAACCCTAGCTTCTTGAATGTTCTTGGAAAGAAATTGGAGAGAAATTAATCTTTTCTCTACTTGGATATATATATAGAGAGGGTAAGAACGGGTAGAAAAGACCAAAATACCCTTTAGCAAATTCTAGAACTGGAGCCCAATTGATTACCCTGGCGCGACGCACTAGGATTGCGGTCCTTCACTGGATTTGGACAATTGGGAAACTGCTCAGTGGCGTGAAGCAGTAAAATCACGTTGTCACCTTGGTTATAACCTGGAAGGGCACCGCGATGCGGTGGAATCGCGTTGGTGCACTGGAATTTAACAATCCTAATATTGAGCCTTGGAGCGACGCATTAATATTGCGGAGGCTCACTGGAAAATGACAATTACCATTTTGGCTGGCTTCGCGACGCGCTAAAGTGCTAGGTGGCACACTGTCTCACTAAAATGACTCTAACTCTTTACCCGAGTGTCAGATTTGGGCGAATTTGTTATCAATGGGAAGCTTATTCAATGCTCTACAGGACAAAAAGTCAAAATTAGGGAAATTTTATACGGTTCAATCACTATTCACTTTGGAAGTCATTTCCATATATTCAAAAGATGGATTTAGACTTAAGAAACGATCGAGGTATTACAATATCTCCCCCTTGGAAACATTCGTCCTCGAATGTTGCTAGTTTGGCCAAGAATAAAGAGAAAATTGAAGATACACAGCTGAAACAACTTACTAATCTGAATCTATATCTTTTTAAACTTTGGAGTACTTCTTTGAATGTATAAACTTGTGATGAGAATAGCTATACCGCTAGATCCGAGACTGGAAAAAATAAAATAGAGGACAACTGTAATTCTCGACTGAGTCTGAGCTAATTTGACTTCTGCTTATAATAAAGAGCGGGCTCATACTGAGAGTTTAGGATTCACTTGATATGATTAGGGTGCAATCGTACTCATAGACTGCGAAGTGATAATTTATGCAGGCATAAGTCATGAGAAACAAGGCTAAGATTAGACAATAGGTATTACATTGTCTGGGCTAGAATACTTGGAAAATAAGGATTGTTCAATGAATGCTTACAAACTAAATCATAATTAGATATCCGAATCTGAAGTTGATGCCTGATACATATATTGAACTGAATTTGCAGGTCTTAGGTGCGAGCAACTACTTACCGGATTGACTGTACTTATGAAACTTTGAGTAGTAAGACCAGACTAGTTCGAAAAATGGAAAACCATAGAAACCTATCCACCAAATTTTAAAACTGGGTTACTGACTATGCAAACTGAATCGTACTGGATACTCATACTTAAGTGGAGAATTTCTTCAACACACTTTCAAGGAATTCTAACGGTATGAAGGAGAAAGGAACTTTAGGCAAGATCTAAACACGACATCTGAATTAGAGATCATAGAATTGCCCTAATCCCATAGCTTGGAACATAAACCTATAAATCATAAGTTGAGATAGAAGTACTAAGCCTCAAGCAATGCAACTCTTTACTCTCAAACTTAACCATACTTCTCAAACACTCTCTCAACTATACTATACCCTTCCGTTACTATACTTGATTGATACGACTTATAATCCTCACATAGCACTGATACTTCCATCTACTCAGCTCTCCTTGAACCAAACCCTCTCATCATCTTCATGCCTAACTTAGAACCACAAGATTCGCCACATGACACCATTCTGGATCATGGACTTCCACGCATTTACATTTTTACAACTTCTAACTTAAAGAGTAATTCTCATTACCACTTTGACAACTCCAACCCACCTAGTACTAGCCATTTACTAACGTGCAATGCATTCATCCGCATGTACATAAACACGATCTCCGAGCCCATCTTTATAGCCACATATGCATTCCTAATCAAACACTTATAAAGCCTCTTCTTCATATCCTAGACACTTCTTATCAAGAACAACTCCTATGCACTCACCTTAAGCAAGCACACCTGACATATTCCTAACTAATCAAGTCCTACACAAACGCTTCACTTCAATATTCCTTCAGACTCATGGAATTACACAAAACGAACACACAACAATCTCCCCAATCATAATACATTAAACTTTGACTAACCGTGACATGTATTAAAAACTTAGCCTCAATCTCACTTCACATTACCTCCTAGCCAAAGTAAGCATGCCACCCTCTATAATTGATAAGGAAATATCTTCTCTTTCCCATCTAGACAACTATTCACCACCACTATCTTGATTAAGGAAAGATAACTAAAAGATCAGGGCATGATGATTTGACACAAGAATAGATACTATGAATAACTTGACACTCAACTGAGGCTTGAGGAATAGAGGATTTAACATCATGAGCTTATCAAAGAAATACGTCCCAAGGACATGCACGATATAAATCTGAATTTTTTGTTAATCATTAGAAACATTACTTAAGTACTTGAACTGAACATACCACAAGGCTTGAGTACATGAGTCATGATCCGTATGACCTAAATTTGGAACTCGCAACTTACGGAATATAATTCCAACTACTGAAAGATCTAAAGCTCCACATTTTTTTGGGAACTAAAAGAGGGCATGCTTCTTTATGATATGCACGAGTTATGATCATAGAACTGAAATATAAAGCATGAGTAATTATTGGGATAACTGAAAAATACCTAAATAAGAATGGGTCGAGCATCATTCTTTCTCACCGCTACCTTACAACTTACTGGTACATCTCCTAAAATCTGAAAGCTTAACTTGGTTACTCGTCCTATCATCTCCTTCTTAGACTTAAGCCATCACTCTGAGTAGGTAAACCACTTCATACATACTAGTCTAAACTGAAATCATTTTACTCTAGAGTTTGGGATATAATCAATACATAAGAACAATAGGATTTAATTTGAATGACTACACCTGAAAAGACACAACTACTTTCTTACACCACCGTCTGAGTTACATCCTATCCCTCTATACCTTCAGTAGTCATCAATGATACTTGCATGCTTACTAACTTCGAATTTGTATGAGCATCCTATAGTCGGAGTATACGCCATTTAACGCTTCAACCCTTATTTCTATTAACTTAACTTCAGAATTTCAAATCTTAGATTCTAACACTCAACTTGAATACTTCCCAACCTTTGATGGACCATACTACTACTATCATAGCCTACTAATATCATACTTGCAAACTTATATTTCTAAACAATGAGAATCAAAATCATACAAAAAGGCTCAACATTTTCAATCTAAACTCCTTAACTTAGCCATCAAGAATATCGTTCATTACCTGACTGGTCTTTTCTCCATCTAGAAGCTCCACGGTGCCACTATCTACACCACATGCAATGATCCTCGAAAATAATGCATCCCCATAGCACCTTGGCCAAACTTTCTTATCAGAGATACCATCTCAAACTTGAATACAAATCAACCAAACTTAAGCTCTTACATACACTATTTAAGTATATTAGGTCACTTCCCTATAACTGGTGCCATTAACTAAGAAATCATCACATCCACCTTCATAGCCACCAATCATTCAAGCTTAATGCCTAGCACTCAACATAACTTACAACTCCACCTCACACACAAAATTTTCTCTTAGAAACTATAAAATAAAACTTCAATAAACACTAGCCCACTTAAACCTCATAACAACAATAATTAGTCATAATCATATGGCCTATTTCATTTATAATCCATCAACACATCCTTCTTCTACCCATCATTACTATCTATCCTTCATACACAGCTTAACTTAGTTCATAGCTCTCTAAGCCTCAACTTAACTTCCTCTTGCAATCTCAGGAGCACCTAAGTTAACAACACCCATCCACTAAGTATCTTCATCCATGACCTATTCTTGTCTTGTGCAACACACACCGGCAACAACTCTCTTCATAATTTAAGCAAACTATTATTTACCTTAATTGGTAACTCCTTCTCTTTCTTCCATGAGCTGACGCACAAGGACATATCACTTCATCACTAACTCGATCATATGCAAAAAGACTAGGCTATACATACTTTTAATAAATCATACTTACCATTCTTCTTGCCACTATATCTCTAAACTCAGTTCTAACCAGCACGAGGAAACAAGATGAACAACGAGTCGCTAGTGAATTAAAATAGGCCTCACCCGACTTCACTAGTCTTTTATTTTACATTTTGAAAAAGAATTTGAGGTGGATAACAAAGCAATTATGCTAGTGAATCGAAAGGGCCCTACATGGCTTCACTAGACTTTTAGTTTCAACAATATAATAATGACAAGATTACGAGAGGTAGAAACTTGATATACAATATTTGATGATTTAAGAATATACATCTCACTCTGTCTTAACTGAACGACTCATAAGGGTGAGGACATAACATTAAGCTTGGGGAACTTATAACATGCTGGAAGGCTCCGCTCAAGCCGCTTTGTGAAACTTCTGAAACTCCTCACTAGTAAGTCTGAGAGCATTATCAGAGGTAGAAAATTAGAACTCGCTGATCATGTTACCTCAAGAATAGTACAAAAATAAAGAAGTATAGATTATAGTTATAGATTCTGAGAAGGAATCTGGAAGCGCAACTGACTTGGGCTTATTGGATGATTTATAAGCAAAGCATGATAAGGCACTAATAGGATACTTTCTAGATCATTTATAACTCCATAACTATCTATGGAGACTGATTAAGAAAGTACTATCTGCAAAGAGTTGAGCTTGACTGTCTCTAATACCTTGAAAATAAAGCGGGGATGCCCTGAATAGAGTTAGATGAGAATCCGTATAAGTTTCTCAAAGAACCTTTCTATAGCACGATCTAAGACTTAAAAGAATGGAGACCTTTCCTAAATGCCTTTTAGCCTCTCAAAGAAAAGTACAGGCGTCTCCATACCGTTCCGTAAGACTCTACTAGACACAGCTTCACAAATACCCTAGGACATTGGAACTCTGTGCTCGGATACCAAGTTTGTAACGCCCTAAAATTGGGTCTCGAGACGTCACACAGTGCTTAGGGGAACAAGTGACCCCAAGTTAACCCTCCTACTGGCATAACTCATAAGCAATTGAATAAAATGTTTAAATCTATATAAAATCAGCGAAAACATAGCACTTATCTGAACTTTATCAATACAATTATGAACTTTACAAGATTATAACTCTACCTCTACAAAATAAAACTGAATACATTAACTTCTACTGACTGTCTATGAAGCTTCTACTGGTACTGACTTTAGATAGATGGGTCATGACTCCCAACTATCCAAGCTCAATACAACTAAAATAAGAAAATACAATACTTCTCAAACTGTATAACTAACTCAAGCCCTTGAATCAAAAAGACTCACCACCTGCTGACTGGAAGCTGTAAACCGAGTGAATATGGTATGTGCGCTACCACTTGTACCTACATTATGAGACAATATAGCACACAGACATATATATATGGGTTAGTACTTTGGGAATGTACTAAGTATGCGGGGGTATATGCAACATTTTTAAATAATATCATAAGTGTAAAATAAAATCATGCATACTGACAATAATGACTCTCTTCGCTTGAATTAAATCTTGCCTACATTGGGGAGAGCTGTTATATCCTTGTCATCAGAGTAGAACCTTAACTTTAGTGATCACTATCTTGGCCTTTGTCCCTTAATGTTTATCCTACGGTGGCATGTAGTTCTGGGGAAGTAGGATATGCTGAACCCACACTTCCCGCTCGGTGCTAAATACTACTCCCAGACTCAAGCTCAGAACGCATTAGGAAATCCACCTTAATCAACTCAAGGGTCTACCATAGAGACCAAAATCATAAATATATCTTATCAGTAAATCATAAATAATTTTTAGATTCCTAACTCGAATCAACTTAAAACCATTTTTATCAATATCAAGTGGACTTGCTTATTAACTCATATCAAATATCAAAACTTCAAGAAAACATCACAAGATTCATTCTTGACTCTTAAACTCCAACGTCAATATATATATATATTCAATAATCAACTTCTCATGGAAAAGCTTAAAATCATGACTCTTCTCATTATCACTTGGAGATCATCAATTCTAATTCATAGTAGCAATATACAATTCATAGCATAAGTTCTCAATTTAGAAAATAAAATAATGAAATAGTCATGTATATCAATCTTGAATAGCTTAATTCTAATAACTCAATCATAAAGTAATTTTGGTATAAACCCACTTTGCACAATCATGAAATTCCAATAGTAAAAATTATTTTTTTGGGTACAAGAATGAAAGAATATTCTTGTTCAAGCCCCACATACCTTGATTAAGATTTTTGAGATGAAAAAACTTGATTAGAAATTCTTTCTCGCACTCTTGAGCTAAATTTCTTGATGCCCTGACTTAGATATCTTAAATCTTGAACCACTTGAAGGTATTTATGGAAGGTTCTTGAATTTTCTTGGAGAAGATTGGATTTCTGGGTTGAGAGAAAACCTTAGCTTCTTGAATGTTCTCGGAAAGAAACTGGAGAGAAATGAATCTCTCCTCTACTTGGATATATATATATATATATATATATATATATATAGAGGGTAAGAACGGGTGAAAAAAACCAAAATACCCTTGAGCAAATTCTAGAACTGGAGCCCAATTTTTGACCCTGGCGCGATGCGCCAGGATCGCGATCCTTCACTGGATTTAGACATCGGGAAACTGCTAAGTGGCGCGACGCGGCGAAATCGCGTTGTCACCTTGGTTGTGACCTAGAAGGGCACCGCGATGTGGTGGAATCGCATGGTGCACTGGAATTTGACAATCCTAATATTGAGACTTGGTGCGACACATCAATATCATAGAGGCTTACTGGTAAATAAAAATTGCCATTTTGGTTGGCTCTGGAATGCGCTAAAGTGCTAGGTGGCACACTGTCTCACTAAAATGACTCTAACTCTTCACCCGAGTATCAGATTTGGGAGAATTTGGTATCGATGGAAAGCTTATTCAATGATCTACAGGACTACGGTTAAATCACCATTCACTTTGGAAGTCATTTCTATATACTCAAAAGATGGACTTAGACTTAAGGAATGATCAGGGTATTACAACAACTTTGTCTCTCAATGCAAAATAAAGACATATTCTAAATAAAGAAAGGTAGTAGTAGACTCCGAAAGTAAAAATCCTACCGCTACCTTGAATAGCTACAAAGTATCGCCTGAATTTAACCACCATGAGGCGCACTTGAACCTAGATCTGCACTAAAAGGGCGCATTAGGGGTGAGTACGGTCCACTTGTACTTATTAGGTATCGTAGGCCGATTAATCAAAGCAGAAAATAAAGCATACAAAATACATACTAAGAGCAAATCACCTGCAACTAGAAAATATCCCAAATGGTAGCCCACATCATCTTCACTAACAGTTCTATAATATTCACATAAACCATAGCAATATGACAGAGAAAGACAGGTATACAAGTATCACACATATAAATATGCGGAAAGAAATACACATAGAAATGCATCACATCAAGGAAAATAATACATCACAGAAATGTATAAAGTAAATACAAATGCAATGGAAATAATGATGATGATAATGATAATGAAGATGATGATTATGCCCAAGGTTATGGAACAACCTCCGTATACACCTAGAAGCTGAAGTTTCTCGAAATAGGACCCATGGGGGGTTCTTTAACCCATATACAACCAATATTCAATACCAATATCCATAACTCATCTCTAACATATCCATCGATATAGGGTTATAAAGATGTCACATTTCTATCAGAAAAAACTAGTTTTCTCAGTATTTTTAAAATTTCCACGGTGATACCAATGTTTTATGAATATGTTCGATATGAGGCTGTAATGCTCACAACCAATCAACATGAGTATTTCTATATCCAACCAATATACCAACCAAGTGAGCCAATAATCCACTCAATATTTTCAATCATCCATGAATGTCAACATAAACCATACGCCAAGAGAGCAGAATAGAATTAAATACACCATTGATACCACATTAGGCTTTTTCATTATACAAGAGAGTTAATTTTATGTATTCACAGCCAACAATGTCATATAGGACCCCACGCGGTCTCACATAGCAAATAATATTCTAAAACTACCAAACACAACAATATATAGGACCCCACACGAGCACAACACAATAATTATAGCTATTTCTATGACTAGATCCAATACCCTTAACATGCTTTTGTATCGACATAAACTACCCAACCTAGTCTGAATAAAGTTAAGCCATATTTTACCTCAAATGCCAAAAATCAATTTGAAAGCCTTCAACCCAAATCCTTACTCCTTGTGAACGAACTCGAAATCAACTAAAACGTAGAGATATAAAATCTATGTGTCAAAAGAAAGCCAACGATACCCATATTGCCTATTTTTAAGTCGGGGCCAAAACGGACCCCCGAAATAGATTTTCATAAAAGAAGGCAAAATTGTAATTTTGCTTTTGAAACATGTTCCACATATTTTTAGAAATCCAAATTAAAAACAAGGTCCAAATAAAAGACAAATAATGTTCAAGCTTTACTGACAAAAATCCTCAAAATTCTTTTTTAAATCGAGAATTGATGTTGTTTTGAAGATAAAATCTAAAGAAAAGTGATAATTATAAGATTAGGAACTCACCCAAGTGAAAGCAGGTTGAAATTGGGGTTTAAATAGGAGAATTTTAATTTCTAGGCCTTACGTGCCAAAATCCCCAATTTCTACCTTTAAATTCACATTTAAACAAGAATTACATGATGAAATTTGAAGAAAGTTGTTGAAATAGGTGTTATGGAGCTTACCAAAGCTTAAAAGGGGAAGAAATGGCTCAAAATCATAAAACTCTAAGCTCTAAGTCTAAAAAATGGTGGAAAATGGGTGTATATAAAGGGCCCAAGCATTGCGTACATGACCATTGGGTCGCATACGCGATATTGGCCTGAGGGCAGGTATCGCATTTGCGATCCTATCATCGCATTTACAGGGCTCACGATCATGACCAAGATATCACGTATGCGACACTTGAGGCTTATCAGCTGATTCGAGTATGTGACTAGCCAACTGCGATCGCGACTGCACCAGTACTAGCTGGAGACTTGAAATTCTCCAAGTCTTCATGGATCCATCAGGATTTATCCAAAATCTTGTGAATTCAAACGAACTATTCTACCTTGTCAAATTCGATGCTCCAAACTCAATGATGATATCAAATTTTCAAAAAAATAAAAAAAATTCACAAAGTTGACCCTTAAAATCCAATTTCACAACTTTTTGAATTGAGAGTCAAAATAGATATAAAATTCATAAAACCATACCAACCATGTTACTAACCTAAAGTTGACATTTCAGATCTATTGGCATAGTCCATTTTTCTATCCAACGCACAAATCAATAAATGTTTATCGAAGTCAACTTTAAAGCTTCTCAATCTACCAAAAACCACAATATCGTATAAATTACTCCGAATGTACCAACAAAATCATGCCAATTATCCCCACACCCCAAAAATACCACAAAGAAACCATAGGGAGGGGTAAAATGGTCAAATTATACAGAAATAAATATTTCACATAAGTCACCAAAAATCAGGTTGTTACATCATCCACCATTAAGAACCTAGTTTGTCCTCGAACTAAAGGTAAAGGAGAATATTGGAAATAGTAAAAAGTTGGGGATAAAAGCTATACATATTAGACTTGACCTCCCAAGTAGCCTCATTTACTGGTTGATGCTTCCACTGGACCTTAACTACTAGAATATCTCTAGAACGCAACCGTCTAACATCCCTAGCCAAGATGGAGATAGGCTCCTCAACAAAAGACAACCTCTCATCTATCTAAACCAAATCCCAACAAATGACATGAGACTCATCCAAAATATAACGCCAGATCATGGAAGCATAAAATAATGGATGAACAATTGATAAATCTATGGGCAAAGCAAAATCATAAGCCACATTACCAATAGTCCAAAGAATCTTAACTGGCCTAATATACCTAGGGCTAAATTTCCCCCTTTTCCCAAACCTCATCACACACTTCATAGGTAAAACTCAAAGAAAAATATGATCACCAACACTAAATCTCAAGGCACAAAGTCTATGATTTGCATAGCACTTCTGCCTACTCTGAGCCACTCGATGTCTATCCTGAATGATTCAGACTCTATCCAAATACTCATGAAGTAAGTCTATACCTCATTGTCTAACCTCAAAAACCTTAAACCAACCAACTAGAGAGAGACAATGCGTACCATACAAGGCCTCAAAAGAAGCCATATTAATACTAGAGTAGTAGCTATTATTATACGCAAACCCCGCCAAGGCTAGATGCTGCTCTCATTGAACAACAAAGTCCATCACACAGACGTAGAGCATATTTTCTAATACCTAAATAGTCTACTTTGACTGACCATCAGTCTGGGGGTTAAATGTTGTGCTAAGATCAACTCGAGTACCTAAATCATCCTAAAAGGTCTTCCAAATAAGATATGAACACTGAACCTCGATCTGATATAATAGACATTGCATACCATGATGATGCATAATCTCACAAATATAGATACAGGCCAATCTCTTATCACTGAAAGAGACCTGAACTAGAATAAACTAGGCAGATTTGGTTAATCGATCCACCATGACCCAAACACTATCAGAAACATGGGAATGCAAGGCAATCCCATCATAAAAGTCTATAGTAATCCATTCCCACTTCTAATGGGGAATGAATAATCTATGAAGAAATCTATTAGGACTCAAATGCTCGACCGTCACCTGTTAGCAACATAGGTAATGAGCTACAAAATTCTCTATATCTCTCCTTATTCCACCCCACCAGTAATGTTGTGTTAAATCATGATACATCTTAGTCACTTCTGGGTGAATGGAATACCTAGAATAATGAGCTTGCTAAAAAATCAATCAAAACCAATCACCTACTCTCAACACATAAACCCAGCCTCTAATCCTCAAAACACCATCTAATTGAGTGAGGCTTCCTTAACCTCACCACTCTACACCTTATCCCAAATCAATCTCAATCTAATATTATCAGATTAATGAGTTTTATTACATATGGAATTTTCTAGATTTAGACCCTCTTTTGTATGGGAAATTAAATAAGATTTCCATCGATACCTATTTCATCTAAATTCAATACTCGGTTAAAAATTTAGGGCAATTTTAGGAAAGCAGTATACCATTTGAGCTACCACCGCATCGCGGTGAGGGGTAAATTCCCAATCATCAAATTCTAGTAGCCCTTCATGATAGCCATGCATCGCAAAGAAGCCTTATTTCTTATTTGTCAATTTTTAGTAGACCTCCGCGATAAGCTCACATCGTAAAGAGATCTAATTTATAGTAGGCCAACGTGATGGCACTGCGTTGCGATGAAGGCTTAAATGGCATTTCTATAGGGTACCCTGATAGCTCCGTGTCATGTTAATTTGCCATTTCCCAATTGTCAAGAATCCAGTGAGCCACCACAATAGTGGCGCATCGCGGTGGCATGCGAAATCGGGATTTTCTAGTTCTGATAAAAAATTAAAAAGGGCTCTTTGGTCAATTCTCAACCCCCAATCCTTCCAAAACATAAGATTAAGCCAATTCTAAGCACTTTATGCTTATTTTCATCCATTCTCTCTCAAAAGCAATCCCTAGAGCTCCAAAGCTTCTCCTTCAAGAAATCAGATTCCTCCATTATTTCTCCAACAAAGCTCTAAATTAAGGATTCCAAAAGTAAGATAATAAAGAATCCATCTTCAAGAACTCAAATAGGAATCAAAATTTCAAGTTTCTTCATCTAATCATTAATTAAGGTATGTGGGGTTTATGTTAAAGGATATTCTTCCATCCTTGTGCCCAAAACCAAGTTTTAATTATAAATTCATATAATTTTGAATGAATATACCTGAGATTTGAGTTAGGGTTCATGCCCATTATTGCTAATTGCAAAATTATGCGCTTTCGAGAGATTTTGAAGATGAATTGCATGTCAAATTTCATAATTTTATGCCTATAGCAGAAATTTCAGGATTTTGAGATTAATTATTATTATTTTCATTATCAAGCATGAACTTTATGATGTCTTTACATGAAGTTGATGCATGGGTTATCAAGCTTAAGTTTATATGTTGCTATTTCAAGAAAGACGATTCTTTAAGCATCTTATTATCAGATTAATTATAGATTTTCAGTAAAACTTTGATCTTTTGATCCTCAGATAAGATTTGAAATCCACTTTACATATTTATTTCAAATTACAGAATTCAGAATAGCTTTATTTACAGAATAACTCAGATAAAAGCGTAATTGATTTCCTAATAAAACATTATACTAGATTTTAAAGTGGATTTCCAACAAAATGAGCACACAAATTTAAAGGGAGTAGTATTTAGCATCGAGCTGGAAGTGTGGAATTAGAATGACCTATCTTTCATAAAACTACATGGCCAACGTAGGTACAGACTCAGATTTTTTCCCATTCCAATATGGGTGACAGTTATAGATATGATCACTTAACTCAGGTTATACTTCCTGGTAAGAGTATGATACCTCTCCCTATCGTGAGGCTTTCCCTACAGAGGAACAAGAAGTTGGACTCCATGTTAGCTCACATGGTTTATGTTGGTTAAAAGAACCTCCCTAATAAGAAAAAATAACTGAAAAGCTTTTAGAAAACCAAGTGTAAAGGCTCATAATTTAATTTAGATTATGCTTTATTGAAAGATAATAGTTATAGATTTTAGCTTTTAGATTCCAGATATAAAAGTGAGTCCTTTTTACACTTAGACAGCATGACTTAAAGACAAAGTATTAGCACAACTTTCAGAACTAAATATTATGACACTAGATTTACAAAGTATGATTTGTTATTCATGATTATATATTTTGATCTTTCTTTCAGATATTCCAGCTTATGTGAGTCATTTACATTTAGTATGTATTGTTTTACAAATTATAATGATGAGATAATGTTTTAATTATGTATTTCACCCCTATATACTCAATATATCCTTAAAGTACTGATCCACATATACATTTATGTGCTATATTATCTTATAATGTAGGTTCAGGTACTCAGTATCAACAACGTGAATGAGTATCCCATCTGTATTGGATAGTTGGTGAATCCTCATAGTTTGGGGACTTAGTCATTCTGATTTTACAGCTTATTAGTTTACATGATTCAGTATTTCTTTTCAAACAATTTGAGTTAGCTGTTGATTTTTTTCATTGACTCTTTAGATAATAGTAGTAGAGGCTTATCAGACTGCTAGATTTGATTCAGATTTTTAGTATTGAGTTTTTAGACATTACATTTAGATTATTCTTAGTTATCTCAGATAGTTTTCTTAACTTTAGTATGATTTTACATCTATATTTCATTATTATGAGAAAGTATGCATAAGTTTGTTACTGGTGTATCTAGCTTAGTAGTCAAAGAGTATAGGACCGCTATGTTTATTGGAGACATGGATCTTGCTAGATTGATAACTCAGGCTCAGTATATTAAGGCAGAGAAGTTGAAAGAAAGAGAAATAAGTAATAAGAAGGCTACAATCGGGCATTTTGATTATGGCCAGACTAGGCCTGGAAAGGGAAATCATTCTCAGTTTCAGAATCGTTCACCTATGCCAGCACTATCTTCAACTAGTTCTCTTGCTCCCAGAGCTAGGCAGGAGCATTGGGGTAAGTCCTCTATGTCTAGATCTCAGAATAGTATGAGTGAAAGGCCCAGTTATCTAACCTGTGCTAACTATGGTGAAGCTTACCCTAGTGAGTGTTTGAAAGGAACAAAGGGTTGCTACGATTGTGGTACGGTGGGTAACGAAATCAAAGAGTGTCCATATGCTAAGTGGGGAAAAAGAGATGTTCGTCTCCAGACTTAGGCTAATAGTGCACCTGCTCCTTTAGGTCACCTAGGTTCTCCTTAAGGCGCATCATCCATTACTGGTGGCGGTCAACACCAGAATCAGTTTTATGCTTTACCATCTCGTCAGGAGTAGGAGAATTCACCAGATGTTGTTACTGGCATGCTTCATGTCTTTTATCTTGATGTTTATGTGTTGTAGACCCCAGGTCGAGTTTTTCTTATGTGACCCCATTAGTTGAAGTAAATTTTGAAATAAGTCCTGAAAAAATCCCTGCGCCCTTCTTAGTTTCTATCCTAGTAGGTAAGTCAGTTGTTGACAAATGAATCTATTGAAAATGTCCTTTCATTGTCCTTCATAAAATCATGTTAGAAGATCTAATAGAGTTAGATATGGTTGACTTTGATCTTATTCTTGGCATGGATTGGCTCTATTCCTATTATGCATCCATAGATTGTCGCACTCGAGTGGTGAAGTTACAGTTTCTAGATGAGCCAGTCTTTGAGTGGAAAAGTAATTCAGTGTCTCCTAAGAGCCATTTCATATCTTATCTTAAAGCCAGAAAGTTGATTTTTAAAAGGTGTACGTATCATCTAGTTTGAGTTGAAGACACTAAGTCTGACTCTAATAGTTTAGTCAGTAAGTGTAGTCAATGAGTTTCTTGGTGTTTTCCTAAAATTTTTCTAGGGGTACCTCTCAATAGAAAAATAGAATTCGGCACTGACCTTCTTCCAGAAACTTAGCCTATCTCTATTCCTCCATACCATATGGCTCTAGTTAAGCTTAGGGAGTTAAAAAAATAGCTCAAAGATCTTTTAGATAAAGGTTTTATAAAGCCTAGTGTTTCTCTATAGGGGCTCCTATCTTTTTCGTGCGAAAGAAAGATGGTTCCTTGCGTATGTGCATTGACCATCTTCAGCTGAATAAAGTTACAGTGAAAAACAAATATTCTCTTTCTAGAATTGATGACTTATTTGATCAACTGCAAGGTGCAAGTTATTTCTCCAAGATAGATCGTAGATCCGGATATTATCAGCTTAGAGAATGGGAATGTGATATTCCAAAGACAACTTTTAGAACCTGTTATGATTATTTTGAGTTTCTAGTCATGTCCTATGGGGTGACTAATGCCCCAATAGCTTTCATGAACTTGATGAATAAAGTGTTCAAATAGTATCTGGATATGTTTGTCATATCTTTATAGATGATATCCTTGTCTATTGTCGTAGTGAGGATGATCATACAGACCATCTTAGAGTTGTATTATAAATACTTAGAGATCACCAGTCATTCGCTAAATTCAGCAAATATGAATTTTGGCTAAGTTTAATATCTTTCCTTGGTCATATTGTTTCCAGTGAGGGTATTAAAGTTTATCCCCAAAAGACAGAAGCCGTAAGAAATTAGCCTAAACTTATCTCTCTATTAGACATTAGGAATTTCTTGGGTCTAGCTGGCTATTACAGATGTTTTGTTGAGGGCTTCTCATTTACTGCATTTCCTATGCCTATATTGACCCAAAAAAAGTTAAGTTTTAGAGGTTGGATTCCTGTGAGAAGAGTTTTCAGGAGCTAAAGACTCGACTCACTTCAGCCCCAGTTTTAGCATTACCTGATGGTACAGATGGTTTGGTTGTTTATTGTAATGCCTCTAGAATTGGTTTGGGTTGTATGTTGATGCAGAGAGTTAAGGTCATAGCCTACGCCTCTAGACAACTTAAGCCTCACGAAAAGATTTACCCTACCCATGATCTCGAGTTAGCTGTTGTTATGTTTGCTTTGAAAATCTGGAGACACTATCTTTATGGGGTGCATGCTGATGAGTTCACAGATCACAAAAGCTTGTAATATGTATTTATTCAGAGGGAGTTGAATCTACGTTAGAGAAGGTGGTTAGAATTGTTGAAGAATTATGATATAAGTGTGTTGTATCATCTTAGCAAGGACAACTAGTGGTAGACGCCCTTAGTAGATTGTCCATCGGTAGTGTTGCTTATGTAGAGATTGATAAGAAAGAGTTGGTTCGGGAAGTTCATCGGTTATCTAGATTGGGTGTTAGGTTGGTTGATTCAGCTGAAGGGAATGTTTGGGTTCGGAGTAGTTCCAAATCTTCCCTAGTTTCATAAGTGAAGGAAAAACAAGATAAGGATTCTAGTTTGGTCAAACTGAAGGAGTCGGTTAAACACCAAAGAGCAGAGGTTTTCTCCCAAGGGGGAGATGGTATGTTGAGATACTAGAGTAGATTGTGTGTGCCATGTGTTGATGATTTGAGGCAACGAATTATTACGGTAGCACATGGTGCACGTTATTCTATTCATCTAGGAGCCACCAAGATATACTATGACTTGCAGGAAATCTATTAGTAAAGTAGTATGAAGAGAGATATAACAGAGTTTGTGGCTAAGTTTGCAACTTGTAACAGGTTAAGGTAGAGAACCAAAGACCTGGTGATACGTTGCAAGAGTTTGGTATTTCCACTTGGAAGTGGGAAGAGGTGAATATGGATTTTGTGATTGGTTTACCCCATTAGCATCGTTAGCGTAATTTGATTTAGGTCATTGCAGATAGACTGACTAAGTCAACACATTTTTAGCCAGTTCACACATCCTACACAACTGAAGATTATGCCAAGTTGTACATCAGAGAGTTGGTCAGATTGCATGGAGTTCCTTTATCTATCATCTCAGATAGGGGTACTCAGTTTAGCTCTCAGTTTTGGAGAGCCTTTTAGAAGGGTCTTGGTACCCAAGTTCATCTTTGTTTAGCTTTTCATCCGTAGACAGATGGTCAAGAAGAAAGGACCATTCAAACTCTAGAGGACATGTTGAGGGCATGAGGTCTTAATTTCAAAGGTAGTTGGGATGACCATTTGTCGTTGATTGAGTTCGCCTATAATAACAGTTACCATGATAGTATTCATATGGATCCATCTGAAGTTCTTTATGGGTAGGGATGTAGATCACCAATTGGCTAGTTTGAAGTGGGTGAGGCTGCTTTTATTGGGCTAGACATGGTGTTTAAGTCCATAGAAAAAGTTCAGTTGATTCGAGAGAGATTGAAAGCAACTCAGAGTAGTCGAAAATCTTATGCAGACGTAAGAAGAAAAGGTTTTGAGTTCGAGGTTAATGACCTTGTGTCTTTGAAAGTTTCACCCATGAAAGGGGTGAAGAGATTTGGCAAAAAGGGGAAGCTTAGTCCCTAATAAGTAGGTCCCTTTAGGATTTTGAGTCGTGTCAGGAAGATGGCGTACGGACTTGAGCTACCCGCAGATTTATCCTCAGTTTATCCGGTATTCCATGTGTCCTTGTGAAAGAAGTGAATAGATGATTCAACTGTCATAGTTCCTCTAGAAAGTACAGATATAATAGCCTTTCTTATGAAGAAGTTCCAGTAGAGATCCTTGATCATCAGATTTAGACTAAGGAACAAAGAAGTTCCCTTGGTAAAAGTTCTATGGAGAAATCAGTTCGTTGAGGGTGCTAATTTGGAAACAGAAGGAGACATGCCTACCAAGTATCCTCATCTCATCTCCAAGAACTCAGATTCAGCCAAAGGTAACAGTTTTCCTTTATTCAGTTGTTTTCCAGTCTCAGATTCAGCCATATAGCTATTTTTATGTAAAAATCATGTACTCATTGATCAGTTCAGTAGCCTAGTATGTTTTTGATTCAATCATACATTTAATTCAGTTGTGCATGATAGTTTATTGCCTCAGATTCCTCAGTATTCTCAACTTAATTTACCATATTCGAGGACGAATATTCCCAAGTGGGAGATATTGTAATACCCCATACTTTTCCTAGCTTAACTTTGCTCCTAGAATGTTCAAGGTTAGCTTCAAAGGTGAATAACTTTTATTACATGTGGAATTTTCAAGATCTAGACCCTCTTTTGTGTGGGAAATTGAATAAGCTTTCCATCAATACAAATTTCGTCTAAATCCAATACTCGGTTAAGAAGTTAGGACACTTTTAGTAAAGCAGTATGTCATCTGAGCAACCACCGCATAGCGGTGAAGGGTAAATTCCCAATCGTCATATTCCAGTGGCCATTCGCGATAGCCATACATCGTGGACAATCCTTATTTCCCATTTGTCAATTACTAGTAGACCTCCATGACAAGCTCGCGTCGCGGAGAGGTCCAATTTCCTAGTTGTCCATTTCCGGTGCATTGCGACTAAGGCCTAAATGGCATTTCTATAGAGTACCGCGATAGCTCCGCATCACAGTAATTTGCCAGCTCCCAATTATCAAGAATCCAGTGAGCCACCGCGATAGTGGCACGTCGCGATGGCATGCAAAGTCGGGATTTTCCAGTTCAGATCAAAAATTAAAAAGGGCTCTTTGGTCAATTACCAAGCCCCCACTCCATCGAAAACATAAGATTAAGCCAATTATAAGGACTTTATGCTTATTTTCATCTATGCTCTCTCAAAAGCAAACTCTAGAGCTCCAAAGCTTCTTCTCCAAGAAATCAGATTCCTCCATTGTTTCTCCAAGAAAGCTCTAAATTGAGGATTTCCGAAGCAAGATAATCAACAATCCATCTTCAAGAACTTAAATAGGAATCAAAAGTTCATGTTTCTTTATCTAATCATCAATTAAGGTATGTGGGGTTTATGAACAAGGATCTTTTTCCATCCTTGTTCCCAAAACCAAGTTTTAATTACAAATTCATATGATTTTGAATAAATATACCTGAGATATGAGTTAGGGTTCATGCCCATTATTGCTAATTTCAAGATTATGTGTTTTTGAGAGATTTTGAAGATGAATTGCACGTCTATTTTCATATTTCGTGCTTATTGTAAAAATTTCCAGATTTTGAGATGAATTATCATTGTTTTCATTATCAAGCATGAACTTTGTGATGTCTTTACATGAACTTGATGCATGGGTTATTAAGTCCAAGTTTATATGTTGCTATTTCAAGAAAGATAATTCTTTAAGCATCTTATATCAGATTAATTACAGATTTTCAGTAAATCTTTGATGTCTTGATCCTCAGATAAGATTTGAAATCCACTTTACAAATTTATTATAGATTACAAAATTCAGATTAGCTTTATTTATAGAATGACTAAGATAAAAGCATAATTGGTTTCATAATGAACCATTATACTAGATTTTAAAGTGGATTTCTAACAAAATGAGCATACAGATTTAAAGGGAGTAGTATTTAGCATCGAGCGGGAAGTGTGGGATTAGAGTGCCCTATCTTCCATAGATTATGTAGCCAATGTAGGTACAGACTCAGATTACTTTCCATTCTAATATGGGTGAAAGTTATAGATGTGATCACTTAGCTCAGGTTATACTCTTTGGCAAGAGTATGACACCTCTCCCCATCGTGAGGCTTTCACCTTAGGGGAACAGGACGTTGGACTCTATGTTAGCTCACATAGTTTATGTTGGTTGGAAGAACCCCCCTAACAGAAAAGAATAACATAAAATCTTTTAGAAAACTAAGTGTTAAGGTTCACAATTTTATTCAGGTTATGCTTTACAGAAAGATAATAGTTACAGAATTTAGCTTTCAAATTCCAGATATAAAAGTAAGTTCTTTCTACACTTAGACAGTATGACTAAAAGATAGAGTATTAGCACAACTTTCAAAACTAAATGTTACGAGTCACTAGATTTACAAAGTATGATTTGTTATTAATGATTACAAATTTCAGTCTTTCTTTTAGATATTCAAGCTTATGTGAGTCATTTACATTTAGCATGTATTGTTTTACAAATTATGATGATGAGATGATGTTTTACTTATGTATTTCACCCCTATATACTCAGTACATCCTCAAAGTACTAATCCACATATACGTTTATGTGCTATATTGTCTCATAATAAAGGTTCAGGTTCTCAATATCATCAGCGTGAGTAGTTCGAGCATCCCGATCTACATCCGATAGTTAGTAAGTCCTCATAGTTCTAGGACTTAGTCATTCAGATTTTATAGCTTATTACTTTAGATAATTCAGAATTTCTTTTTAGATAGTTCGAGTTAGCTGGGGGTTTGTCCTTGCGATTCTCTAGATAATAGTAGTAGAGGCTTGTCAAACTACTAGATTTGATTCAGATTTTCAGTATTGAGTTTTTAGAATTATTCAGATTATTCTCAGATATCTCAGATAGTTTTTTGCATTTTAGTATGATTTTACATCTATATTCCATTATTTTTAGATTCAGATTTAATAAAAGGCAGACAAGGTTAGCTTAAGGATACTCGTAGTCTTGAGCATCGTGTGACGTCTCAAGACTAGGTTTCGGGGCGTTACGCCTTGGAACACCCAGTGAAGCTAAAGTCATGGTGTTAGCATACCAATCTTGGACAATATAGTACGGAGCCAACCAGTCCATACCCTAGATGACATCAAAATCTACCATATCCACTACAATCAGATCTACCCAGGTCTTACGCTGAGTAAAAGTCACAAGATAAGATCGGTACACCCAATCAACCACTAAAGAGTCTCCTAAAGGTGTAGATACATGATTAGGCATATCAAAAGGATCACAAACTGAATCAAAACCTGAAGCAAAGTATGCAGACACATAGGATAAAGTCGATCCCAAATCAAATAATACAGATGCAAGTCTAAAATAAATCGGGATGATACCTATGTGTCACGATCCAAACCACGGCCTGTCCGTGAGGAGCATCTCAAGTCTACCGAGGATAGAGACCACCCCCATTTCTTAGTCAATAGAACACAACACACACTAACATAGACTAAAATCCGAACATATAACAAGATAGAGTAACATAAATTCAAAGATTCTAAGTTATATCAATAACCACCAACCCACACTGATAACCAATACCAACTACCAACACAACATCCAAGTCCATATTACCTATAAAGCCTCTAACAAAACTGAATACCAATAAAGTATCGGGACATGGCCTCGACCATAGCCAAAAATAAGTCTCAAACAAAGTCTAAGAGATAAGAAACCAAAACATGAAATGAAGTTTTCCGAAGGATGGAAGCTCACCACTTTAAGTCAACTCATGAACTATCCATGAACACCTAAGCACTGTGTAGGAAAGGCAGAAGAATTTTCGATGCCCGCATCACGTGGGAATTCAATGTTTGGAGATGGTTAGCGGATGGAGCACTAGCATGTAACTCAGGGATAAGGGATAAAATAATGCTATGAGTAATAATTCGAAACCAATCAAATCCAATGCACATCATCAATTGCAAATACACATGTATATATAAACCATATGTCGAGTAGGAACAAGGCTAAGCATGAACTTAAAATCTTAACCTGGATTATGTAGAATAATCATCATAATAAAGGCACCCACGGGCTATATGGGCCAAGCTCTCCCCCAGCTGGAAGGGCCTTAGTGCATGTGGCTGCACTAACCAGAGGATAATCATATATCATATGCCTGATGGAGGACTCAAACCTCTCCATATAAATCAGAGGTAACTTAAGAACCAATTTATATAACATGGAGGACTCGAACCTCCCAATCATATAATAATAATAAGGGTGACTCGAACCTCCCGATCACTTAAACCCCTGTGTCGGCTAGTGCAGTTTTTGGTATAGGTCCCTTGGGACCTCCACTTTCATGGCCCAGCTACACAAACCACTTTTAAGCTCAATTAGAACATTTAACACATATTCCCAATTTATTGAATGATTATGCATTTAGGCATCCCGTTGGTATTGTCATACCAACCCCACTTGCAAGTTTATTATCATGCCATAATCCATTAACCATCACATGGGGGAATTCATGACCCCTTAGGTTCAATCAACACTTATACGGGGAATTCACATACCCCAAAGTTCAATAAACTCATACCATGGTTCAATAACCTTTTATGCCAATGGATTAGTCTAAGTGACGAAGTCAAAACATATGACAAATCCATGTGTCATTATTAATTTCACATTTAGGTTGAGGGAACTCTATATCCAAAATCATATGTCAAAGCAAAATTCATCACAATTTGGGGGAAACATAACTTCTTTGACTATTCACCAATACCATGCACCTCACAAGTTCAAAACCATAAAATAATGCATAATAAACCAGGGAAAATAAGTTTATGAATCATTCATGTCGAAGACCCAACCATATCAAAACCCTTATTTCACATCCATATAAATAACCATGCAAATTAATACATTAGATAAAATGAGTTTAAGGGTAGAGTCACATGCCTGAAATAACCAAGATTATGAAGAGAATTCAACCCTTAAAACTCTAATTAACTTATTTCTTGGAAACCTTAAGTATTGTTATTTGAGAGGATTTGAGTGAAAGAGAGTGTATTTGATGTGTATTATGGATGAAAATAGGGTCCTAAGTATGTTATAGGTCATGGGTTATTATTGGAATAAGAGGGAAATATCTAAAATACCCTTATTAAAAAGGCTAGAAACTAAGCTGCCAGTTGTAATAGGTGACCTTATAACTTGTAGGGTCAATCTATGACCCGTTTCCCCTCAGTCATAGTCTGGACAATGTACTAAACCACCAATACTAGTCCGATTATGAAAAGGACCTTACGACTCATAACGAGTCCATATGATTTGTTACATCCTAGTCATACTCAGGATATAATACTTTGGGCATCATACTGGTTCCCTTACGGAAAGGACTATATGAGTCATTTGGAGTCCTTATGACTCGTTACAGGGTAGTCATAGTCAAAACAGTGGCTTAGACAAATCTCACTAGGAACATTACAACTGGGTCCTATTACTCGTAATGACTCCCCATGACTTACAAGGAGAGTCATAGTCAGGGTAATAAGCTCAAAACTCAAAATTCTCCGGGGACAAACACCTGGGGTGTTCGATTCCCCCCAGGATCATTCATCATCGAATGATGGGTTAATGCATACATTAGCACAATTTAATACAGAAACACACCCACAATCACCTTTAACAAAGTCAACAAATAAAGAAGTCCAGGAATCTACGATTACCTTTGATTAAGCCAGAAAATAAAGATGTTAAGATCATATATACCTTGAGAACAATTTTTTAGAATGGGGAATAGGAACGGATACTTGGATTTCATGTCCTCCTCGGCTTCCAAAGTTGCTTTCTCAAACTTTTAATTCATTTAAAACCCTTTATCGAAGCCACATCCTTCGTCCATAACCGACGAACTTGCTGATATAAGATCTCCACTGAAACTTCCTTATAAGACAAAAAATCCAAAATAGCCACACCTTCCAAAGGAACACCTAATGAAGGATCACCACACACCTTCTCAACATCGATACATAGACCACTGGATGAATAAAGCCTAAAATAGAAGGCTACTCTAATTCATATGCAACATTACCAACCCTCTTCAAAACCAAATATGGACCAACATAACTGGGAATGAGTTTCCCCATCTTCCCAAACTGCATCACTCCTTTCATGGGAGACATATTTAAGAACATCCAATCACCAACATTAAACTCCAACTCCCTTTGTCTTATTCCGCGAAGGACTTTTTATGACTTTGGGGGTTTTAAGCCTATCCCGTATCACCTTCACCTTCTCTATGGATTGGTGAACCAAATCAAGACCAAATAACTCTGCCTCACCAACTTCAAACTACCCAATAAGGGAATGACACCTCCTACCATACAAATCCTCAAACGGAACCATACCAATGCTCGAGTGATAGTTGTTGTTGTAGAAAACCTCTATGAGAGGCAAGTGGTCACCCCAACTACCTCCAAAGTTAATCATACAAGATCTAAGCATATCTTCCAATGTTTGAATGGTTCTCTCAGCTTGCCTATCTATCTGTGGATGGAAATCGGTACTAAGGCTCTCCTTTGTTCCCAAACCTCTCTGGAAAGAGCACAAAAAATGCAATAAGAACTGAGTACCTCAATCAAAGATAATAGAAATAGGCCCCTATACAACTTCATGATCTTTTGAATAAACAACTTTGATAGTCCTCGACAGAGTAATTAGTTCTCACCGGCTGGAAATGAGCAGACTTATCATCCTATCCACAATGAGCCAAATAAAATCAAACTGATTTTAGGACCGTGCAAGATCGATAACAAAATCTTTATTAATTATTTCCCATTTCCTCACAGACAACTCAATTCCTTGAAATAATCCACTGGGCCTCAAGTAATCCACCTTCACTTGCTGACACACCATGCACCTACCCATAAAATTGGCCACATCCCTCTTTATATTATTTCACTAATATATTTCCTTAAGATCATGATAAATCTTTGTTGAACCAGGATGAACGGTATAATATGACTGACGAGCTTTGGCCAAAATTCTTCCTTGCAACCCATCGACATCAGGAACACACAACATCCTTTGGTACCTCAAGATACTATCACCATTAATCTTGAACTCCATTACTTTCTGCCTGCTCACATCTTTCTTGATTTGTATCAAGGTAGGGTCCAACACCTGCTTCTCCTTTACCTCAATACTAGGAATTGATTTTGCTACCTCTTGCACCAACATACCACCATTATCAGAACCTAAGAGAAGAACCCTAAGATTAGTCAAACAGTGAATATCCTTTACCAAATCCTGCTTCTCCTTATCCACATTAAATAAGCTCCAAAAGGATAACCAACTAAGAGAATCAACAACCATGTTAGCTTTACCTAGGTGATAGTGGAGACTCATGTCATAGTTTTTTAGCAACTCAAGCCACCTCTTTTGCCTGAGATTTAGCTCCTTCTAAGTAAGCACATCTTGCAAGCTCTTATTATCAAAAGAAATATCAACATGGATCCCATATAAATAATGTCACCAGTTCTTCAATACGAACATAACAACTAACAATTTTGAATTATGAGTTAGATAATTCTTCTCATAAACCTTTAATTGTCTAGAAATTTATGCCACAACTCTACCATGCTGCATTAAGACACAACTAAGTCCCACTTAGGATGCATCACAATAGATAACGAAGCCATTAGTAGCCTCGAGAAGAGTTAAAATTGGAGTAGAAGCCAGCCTATCTTTTATCTTCTCAAAACTCCCCTCACAAGCATCTGACCATAGAAATTTCACCTTTTTTTGGGTCAATTTAGTCAATTGGGCCACTATAGATGAGAAAACCTCCACAAACCATCAATAATAACTAGTTAAACCCAAGAAGCTCTGAATATCTATTGGAGACGTGGGTCTAGGCCACTTTTTAACCACCACCACCTTCTATGGATATACTATGACCCCTTTACTAGATACAACATTACCCAAAGAGGTAACAATGTTCAATTAAAATTTATACCTCAAAAACTTAGCATACAACCACCGATCTTTTAGGTTCTGCAACACAATTTAGAGGTGATCAGCATGTTCCACCTCACTCTTTGAATAAACCAAAATATCATTGATAATCACAATGACGAACAAATCTAAAAACTAATAGAATACCCAATTCATGAGATTTATAAATGCTGCCGGGGCATTGGTCAACCAAAAATACATGACTAAGAACTCAAAATACCCATAATGGGTACATAAGAAAGTCTTAGGGATATCTTTCTCCCTGATCTTTAGCTGATGATACCCCAAACGGAGATCATTCTTAGAGAAATACTTAACACCCTAATGCTGGTAAAATAAGTCATCTTTCCTAGGAAGAGAGTACGTATTATTGACCGCCACCTTATTTAACTGGCGGTAATCAATGCATATCTAAAGGGAACCATCCTTCTTATGCACAAAAAGGATAAGAGCACCCCATGAAGACACACCAGCGTGAATGAAACCCTTATCAAGGTGTTCTTTCAACTACTCTTTAAGAATCTTCAACTCAGTTGGAGCCATCCTTAGGGAGGGATAGAGATAGGACGAGTGTCCGAAAAAATATCAATCCCAAAATCAATTTCCCTATCGGGAGAAACAACATGAAGATCATCAGGGAAGACCTCAAGAAATTCACTAACCATGGGTATAGACTGTAAGGATGGACCCTCCAAGTTAGAATCTTTAACCTGAAATAAATGATAAAGACACCCCTTGGAAATCAATTTCCAGGCTCTAAGATATGATATGAACCTCCCTTTTGGAAGTAAGGAACTCCCTTCCCACTTAATAACCAGATCATTTGGAAATTCAAAAATAACCTTATGGGTTCAACAATCTAAGGCATAGCATGAGTGTAACCAATCCATTTCCAAGATGGCATCAAAATCAACCATGTCCAATTCAATCAAATATAACAAAGTTTTCCTACCACAAATAGATACGACACAACCCTATATACCCTTTTAGAAACCATAAAGTCACCCATAGGGGTACAAATTGAAAAGAGGTCCAAAGTACACTGGGGACCAAAACCAAAATCCACAGCCATAAATGAGGTTACATAAAAAATAAAGAACCCTAATTAAGTAAGTAATACACATCACGAGAGAAGAGTTTTAATATATTAGTGATGACATCAGGGGATTCCTCAGACTCCTGAAGGGTAGTAAGAGCATAGAGACGGTTCTGACCAGTGCCGAAGCAAGAAGTGGCACCCTTTGGTACATGGGGTGATAAAGTAGCAATAGGAACCTTGTAAACAATAGAAGAAGAACACTAGGACTGTGTTCCCCTAGCTTCACAACTACGTAAGATTGTCGTATCTAATTTGCCTAAACACTCGCTCTGCATGTAAAGTTAATAAGCTATGTACTGTCAACCATCTTGTGAACGCGTTAATAGATTTCACCCTTTACCTAGTGAGTCTTAGGGTGTTGTCTTATTGTCCCTTGTCTATAACCTTAATTTAACTCTTACCTTTTGAGTCTCGAGTTGATTAGACAAGGGTTGATATCCTTTAATTACTGTTGTAACCTTCTTTCTCCAATATTAAACTCTCTTGTGAGGACATTCTCAAATACAGTCAATTTCCAAGCTTCTATAGTAGCTTGGGTTCAACTAATATGAAGAAGGTTGCCATACACACAACTACAGTAGACTAAAGAAATATCCCGCTTCCCTTAAATAGCTAATCCGCCAGGGTTCCCACAACCTTAGTTAAGAAATTTAGCCACTCATGTTCATACAACAATCCATGATAATCAATGAAGAAAACATGTAATTAATTGCACAATGATGAAAGTGTAAAATCCAAAATCTCTAATTGAATATGAAACCAAAACTCCAAGAACAAAATCTCAATGATCAAAGTATGCTAAAAGTATCAAAAGTAATGTAAAAATGTGTATAAAGTGAGTCACCTAATAAAGGAATAACCCCAAGGTATATATAGTATCTCAAAATAATATATAAATCCTAATAAAAATCTAATAGGAAAATTAAGTCGGCAATCATTACGATTCGTAAGGTCTCTTTACGAGTCGTATACTGCTAGTCGTAGGTATTCTAGTGAATCTTATCTTCAGGGATTAAAGCTTTGGTTGTCATTAGGATTCCTCACCACGAGTCGTATTCAGTCCTTATCACTCCTGGTCTTCACTCATTATTACTTGAGTATAAATATTTAGGACCTTGCACACTGGTCTCATTACGATTGCTCATTACAAGTCGTAGTCAGACCTTTACGACTCGTAGTCTTTTATAACTTTACTTTAAGCCTTTAGATATATTCATGGTTCTCTTGATGACTATTCTCAATGACTCATAGCCACTTCTTACGAGTCATAGTCAATCTTTACATAGTTTATCAACTTCACTTTTGGTTCTAGTATCCTGATGAGTCTGGGTACAAGTTGTAAAGTGACTTGATGACTCGTAGCTTGACCAGTACTTTGAATTTTTAGAAATTTTCTTTATTCTCTTTTGTCCAACACCACTATTAACCTATTTTACCATTTTACCTGCAATAACACATAGAACCACATTATATCTTACAAGATAACCTAAGTCCAAGCATAAATTTCTTATTTTAAGCATTAAATATGCCACTAAATCCCAACACATCAATACCCTTAATTTATAATGTTTGCATGTCCTAGGAAAAACAATGATTAAGCCTTCAAAAACATGATGCTTAACTTCAAAGAGTCTGTGACACATTTGGCAATCCATTTATCAATCAGCTCAAAAACACTTTTACCCTCCTTCTATTTCATTATTTAAAATGCTATTATGTATAATGATCCATTACCGCAGTGTGACACACAAGAATCCAATTATGGCATTACATTATTGATGAACAACTAGGTCTAAGAAACATGCACGACTTGGATAGATGCATAACCTGGCATTGCAACCTATGCACCCTCGTATTCAAGGTCCCTATCACTCATTGTAATTTAGATTATTATTTCATGGATGGTCTAGAGACACTCAAACTCAGAAAGAAGTTCCAATCAATGTTCACAAAATGCCATAGGCTTGCCATTATTCTTTTACCTAAATTCTTAGATGATTTGATTAGGATCACTATAGGACTTTGTTAGGCTTGTAACATAGGCTTGCGGCTGGTTATGGTATATTTGGGAAGTTTTTTAGTGACTTATCCTCCTTGGCACTATGTTTTATTAGGGGTCCATTTTTTCCTACCATTTTTCTTATTCAATCCTCCTTTATCTTCTCTTTTTTCATTCTTTTTCATGGCTAATTTGCGACAGGTGTGGTTCTCTTTTCTCAACAGGTGTGGTTCTCTTTTCTCATTCTTTTTTTCTTTTCTTGTTCTTAATAGTTCTTTTTTTTCTTTTATTTTATTTATCACACCTGCGCTTATTCATTTTTTATATTACACCTCTTTCTTTATACTTATTTTTCACTTTGTACCCTTATGATAGGCACTCTCAACTCAGGCAATTTGCTTGAGTTGAGGTGTACAATGTCAAAGGAGGACCAAGGGCAAAATAGGTTCATTGTAGTTAAGAGGAAAGGTGAAATTGGTGTAAACAACAAAAGTCAGTCTATTAGGCTCAAATTTGGGATCAAGGGATTCATAACTCATTTGGTTTGGTATTTTAGGCTCTAGTGAACTAATAAAAAAATGGCCTATGATCATCTCCTAACCAACCATCCTACACTCTAGGCAATAACAATCGGGCAAGTTCTGTACTCCTTACACACTGGGAACACAATATCACCTCACACCCACTTTATACAGGGTCATATTATCAGTTACTACCTATCCAGTTTTTGCACCTACACACCATAGTTATATCGTCCCTAATTCTAATGCCATTAAGGGATTTTCAGCAGTCACACCTACACACAGATCACCCAGTTTATCACTAAAAATTTTAGGAGGGGTATGGATCTGTAAAACCGAATCCACCACCTATACACATCATTATTCTTTCTTAAGCAATATACAACGACACATACACACATATGATGGTTCATCATTTAGATTATGGCCTACGGGTTTTGAAACACGGTAACTATAACCCGTAGCGACTATGGTACACCCCCACCCCAACCAAAACCTATGCACTGTCCCTAGTGTATTTAGCAATGTAAAATAGGGCTCAAGGATATATCTTTGTGCCCTAGGCACCAGCTTATACCAGATCATCATGGGGACCCTCAGATCAGGCCACCCTATTCTCAATAGTAGTCCCTGCAGTTGTTAGGACATCCTAGGCAATTATGTCACTAGTTGTGGTCGGTGCACTGAGTGATGTATCAGGCGATGGAACTGAATTACTATTCTTCTCAGTATCATCAGTAGGTATCACACTACTAGCCTACTTCCATATCTTGGACCCTCTTCTGCCATTGCTTCTCACTTTGTTTGCTCTCTTTTACCACTTTCTTAATGTTTTCATGTTTTTTTTCTTCTATACTTTATCTCTTCCTTTTTTTGTTCTTCTTTTTGTTTCTTCCTTCTTCTTCCATTTTAAAACCTCAAATATTTTTGACATTTGATTCTAACTAGATCTTTATAATAACCAACATAGGAAAAATTGGCCTCTCACATAACTCATTCACCAACTTTCGCAATTTAGCTATCTCAGCCTTAGCGCCTGCTAAGTTAGGTGCTTAAACACCTTCAAACTGGTGAGTAATCCTTAACTCAAAACCATCCAACCTCATTTGTATCTTTGTGATTTGATCATCAAGTCTATTATCAACTCAAGGATTTAATCCTATTTCCATCAACAATAACTTTTTGTCCACATAGCTCAACTTTTTTATTACGTCATTAAAAAATACCTGTGGAATGACTACATAATTAGCTGTAGCTGGCCTAGATATAGATGAACTTGGTGCTACAGTTGGTGGTGGAGTGGGAATACTAGAGGTGCTAACTACATTAGAGGGCTGGGGCTTAGACTGCCTAATATCAATAGGAGTATCATTGGTGAATCCAATAGTAGTGATACTCAGGTCGCTGTTCTGCAGTATCTCAGCTAGCATCGCTGCTCCTTGTCTTTCTTGCCAATCCATAGGATTTGCTATATCCTGAATCAACCCTAAGTCAGTGGTGTTCTTTGGCTCAATATACTGATCTACTTCTGGAAGTTCTGGCACTCCTACCTCCAAGCATATTCGAGTTAACATATATGGAAATATCAAAATCACATCAAAACCACAACTTATTGGTCACATATTTCCTTGGCTATGAATTATGCAACATCAAAATCATATTTGGCCATGAGTCCAGTTACTAAAGCTGCAAAAATTGAACTGAGAACATTGTCCCTAGTTGTGGGAAACAATCTATGTCGAGAAAGAGTCCACTATACCTTTGCCTTGAAGTTCAAAATGTTCTTGGTAATCTGCGATGAGTTCACCCCAACCACCAACTATCCAACTAGTTTGTTCTCCACCTGTAGCAATAATATTAGCCATCCACTGAAAATGCATCATCTTAACCACAATGCCTATTTGTTTTCTTGTTATTTTTCATATATCTTCCATGCGGTAATCAATATCAGCAGTATTCACCAGTAGTTGAAAAATTAGGTTCATATATCATTATTGAAATAGTCCTTGAGGAGATGTTCACCCAAACTCCTTTAATAGTCAATGAAGTAATCGACTTACCACCCTTTCATAAGTTTCCTTATGGGTATTGTCCCTTTTGCTCCCCTTTGTAGGCTGCATATAACTCTCATACTAATGGGGGACTAAATTTTCTGGGGTATGTAGTCATTCATTGAAAATGGTATTATTAAACTTGAGCCTCGAACTTAAGAATTTTATACATGCCTGCAGTGGTCAACTTACCCTCCAGAAATATTCCCCTCTTAGGGTTACCTATGGCTGGGTTTACAACCTACCATTCATCATATGTTTAATGTATCTTAGGATACCTTTATCTTTCAATGAGGGCACTAGAGCAGCTTCAATAGATAATGGAATTTGTGGTTGTGGTGGTGAGTCAATAGGAGTAGCATGCTCTTCACCCCCGCTCTCAACTTCTACATCATAAGATCTTGATTCTTTCTCACCTGCATCATCATCATACTTTTCTTAGTCATCTTCATCATTGTCGTCATTAGAGGATAATGATGAATGCAGAGGAGAAGTTCTGGGATATTTCGTTCTTGGTGCCTTCCTGGGAGGTGTGACCTCCTCTATAGCTATTTTCTTGCCCCTAGTTTATTTTTTCCAAGGCTTAGCATACCCTTTTACTAGGTATTCTTCAAGGTCACTGCTTGAGTCATCGAAGACTTCGTTTCCCAATAGATAATTAAACTTTAGGGTAGGTTTCTTCTTGGTGTTCTTCTTTTTCTTTGGTGATGAATCACCCTTTAGAGCCATGAGTTCTAGTTTGCATAAAACCAATTAGTGAATTCTAAGTGTCACACCCCTTTTTAACCAAACAAGAATTGATTTTAAGTTTGAAAAAGATTTTATTATTAAGTGACGAAAGGTAAAATGTGTTTCAAAAAGTTTTTTTTTTACATTTGAACTCAGAGTCGCCACTTGGCATAAAACTAGTGTGCCAAGTTACCTTTGTAAATCCTTTTTCAACATAATTTTGACTCTTTAAACTTATTTATGAATAGAGATTTCAGTTAAGGAGTTCTGTTGACAGAGGGGAAGGTGTTAGGCACTCCTCAATCCTGTGGTTTGATCACAGTCGCTTTGTGGATTATATCGGCTAGTAAGACACTATGAAATGTATAAACCAAAAAAACACACAAAACAAGTAAACAAATAACCAAAATCCAAAAAATAGTGTCCAGTCCAATTTTTTACAAACCAAAATAAAAAAAAGATACTGAAAAGTAAACCTACACTAACCTATGCTAATCCTAAACTATGCTTTACCCAATACCTCTAGCCTTGATCATGGACCTTCTTTGCACAAGATACTTTGGGACATCCCCCGGTGAATAAGTACAACGTGCCTTGAGGCATTCCCCAGCAAATGAATATAATTTCAATTTCATCTGATAAAATAGAAAATCATTCACACACTCATTCAAACATTCAACAATCCATAATTCCTACTTTTGCCTACCCAACCTACTATTTGCCTACTAATTTTGACCTACTATGATACTATCACATGCAAATTAATAGCAAATAACTAATTAATGAAACCACTTTCCTTATGAATCAAAATTACCAATATTTACTTTTATCAATTTGTCAATCCCATCCCAAACAACTGATTTTAATTCTCAAATGAGATATCATTCCATCATACAATTTATAACCAAACAATGAATCAAAACTAATAACTATTCAGCACCAACAAGGATCAAATAACATACAATTGTTCAATTGGATGCATCAAATATAATAAACACTAAAACAAAAAGAGGGAGAGAATAGAGTTGGACCTCAATTTGGAGCTTTCAAAATTCAATATTACTCAAATAATAAGATGGAAACCTCTACCAGAGACACTGAGTTAAACCTCAATATGAATAAATCCATCCTCGATATAACCTTGACTAATTTTCACCAACCCAAATAAAAAATCGCGAACCAACAAGAAACCATACCATATTTATGCAAAATATCCCTGTTCCACTTGTTTACTAGAGGTTTTCACCAAAATTAGACCAAATAGGATCAACTCCAGTCGGTTTAGGGGGTGGGTTTCTACCTTTAGTGAATTGCTGATGACTTTAATGGGTTTTTTGGCGGGTGGTGGGGGGGGGTCAATTTTAGTTAGATTTTTGGAGGAATTAAATGGACGACATTGTTTTTTAGCGAGGATAGAGCTCTTCAGTAGTTTTCAGTGAGAACTCAACAGAAGAGTCTTTCTCTCTTGCTGGAATTTTCTTTTTTGATATCCTTTCTCTTCTTTTCTATTATTTCAAATCTACCTCCCTCTGCTCATTTCTCTTTATTTCCCTTCAACTTTTTCTCTGATTTTCACTCTCTCTATATGTGTTAGCCCCCTTCTCTATATGGACTGTATGAATTATATTGTATGTGTATTAATTTTCTCTCTCTTTGTGTGTTAAACTCTATATTGAAAAATGGAAGTGTGTGCATATGAGAGTTGTGAGTATGTATATTGTATTGTGTATTTTCCTTAGGGTGAGTGGAATTATGTACAGAGGAAGAAATATGATGTAAGATATAGAAAGGGTACGTGGGATGGGGTAGGGGGTAAGTAGGGGAAGGGGTTAGGGTGGTTAGGATGAGGTGTCCTAAGTAGTTAGGATAGGTTGTTATTTTGTTATGAATTATTTAATTTTCGTTTTTAGTGGAGGGATCATCACATGGGGGTGAGTTACACGATAGTGGCAGGGATAAATGGGTTAAAGTTAACTTTTAGAACAAACAAAATTATGTGTCTACATCATGTACCTCTTTGGATGTAAACACAATGTGTTTTTAGACAAAGAAGTAGACAAGAAGATAGAAGGACAATCGAGTCTTCAATTTCTACACCCTGTTCTCTAGGCAGGCTAATGAAATCACATCAAAACAACTAAGAAATTATCCCAAATAAAGGTTATGATAAAAAAATCTCACTTTTTAGAAAATAAAGTCCCATTTTTCAAGAGGGTCCTAAAATGATGTTTCCAATAACATGAATTAAATTTTTTTTTCCCCGGTTTATCATCAAAAAACTTTTATGGGTGTCAAACCCAATCACAATTACTTGCAAAATGCATAATGCAAAGGTGACTCAAGACTAATAAATGAATTCATCTCTTGAAGATAAGGAGGTGTGTCTCCTAGGGGTTAAACGGAAGGACTCAACTAAAAAGTACGGCTTCTAGGAATCAAGGCATGAGTTAGGAAGTGCGTCACCCAATAGATGAAACTTGAAATATTCAAAACAAGAAAGTACGTCGCCTAAGGGTTAAGTGGAATGACTAGACTAGAAAGTGTATCTTCTAGAAATCAAGGCTTGAGTTAGGAAGTGTGTCACCTAATAAGAAAAACTGAAAAACCAAACATGGAAATGTGTCTCCAAAGGGTTAAGTGGAATGACTCGACTATAAAGTGCATTTTCTAGGAGTCAAGGCTTAAGTTAGAAAGTGAACCACCTCACAAGGGAAATAGGAATACCAACAAGGAAGTGTGTCTCCTAAGGATCAAGTGGAATGACTCTACTAGAAAGTGAATTTTCTAGGAGTCAAGGATTAAGTTAGGAAGAGAACCACCTAACAAGCAAAACTTGAATACTAACAAGGAAGTGTGTCTTCCAAGGGTTAAGTGGAATGACTCGACTAAAAGTTTATTTTCTAGAAGTCAAGGCTTAAGTTAGGAATTGAACCACCTAACAAGCGAAACTTGAATTGTAACAAGAAAGTGTGTCTCCTAAGGGTCAAGTGGAATGAATCGACAAGAAAGTTCATTTTCTAGGAGTCAAGGCTTAAGTTAGGAAGTGAACCATCTAACAAGCGAAACTTGGATACCCAACATAGAAAAGTGTCTCCTTATAAATTCCACTTGAATTACCAAAATAAGGAATTCATCTCCTTTTAAATGTCACTTAAATTAACAAAACAAGAAAATTTATCTCCTTATTAATGCCAATTAAATTACCCAGACAAGGAAATACGTCTCCTTAGAAATGTTGCTTAAATTAACATAACCAGAAAATGCGTCTCCCCCACTTAAATTATCCAAACAAGGAAATGCATCCCCTATAGATTAAATTGAAGGACTCAACTAGAAAGTTTGTCTTCGAAGAGTGAAGGTTCAATTTAAGAAGTGCATCACCTAATAAATGAACTTGAAGTACCCGAACAAGGAATTGTCGTATAGGGATATTGGATTATAAGTTTTTACCATGGTTTTAATTACTAAACCTATGCAGCAACACTGCCTCTTGTATTTGTCGAAGTGAGAAATTACGGCCTTTGATGTTTAGGCTTTGAAATCCTTGATATGAATGAAACATGTGTTCCTATTTCATACAAAGAAAACTTGTGAGTTTATAAGAAAATTTACCAATTTGTGGCTTTAGATTTTGAGGCGATAGTTCTTGCACTTGTCACATTTGATCTTGCTTCCAATCATTAGCATATGTCATTGCCTTACTTCACCATTGATCCAAACTCAAATTATTAAAAGTGACTCTGGAACAAATGCAATATCTCAATTTTTGTTATGTTCCTAAGATAGATTCCTTGAACCTTTATATTTACATAAATCCCCCAAACTTGTCATTTAACAAAACCTTCTACATACTTTGTATTGTCTCACAATCTTGTATATTTTATGTGCTGGCCTTTTGTCTTACTTTGAGCAATTGAAGAAGTTGGTAGCCAGTTTTGAAATCTATTCTCACTTGCTTTGACATTGATTTGACTCAAGGACATAAGAAAAATGACTTTCCATTTGAATAACTTACGCAAGAGAACAAAAATAAAATATAGAGAAGATAGGACAGACAATGAATGTCCTCATTGAAACAGAGAAAAGAAAAAAATTATCTAAAATTGACAGTCAACTCTAATGATTATGACATGCATTTTAGATTAAGTTTCCCGATCTTTCAATCCAAACTCTTACAAATTGTTGTTGAGTTGACAACCTAGAAACTGCATTACTTCTTTAAGTAAATTGAACTCACAGATCTCATGCATCTAGTGATGCTTTGAAGGGTTTTCACCGACAAACCTCTCTTATTTTCTTTCTCTTAGCTCACCATTGCTCTAAGGTAATGACACTCTCTTATTTTCATTTCTGTCAATCTGAGTGCCTGTAAGGATTTTCACCAATGAGGCTCTCTTATTTTTATTTCTCTCAGCCACCATCACCCTAAGGTGCCCATGAAGATTTTCAACGATATGACTCTCTCATTTTTATTTCTCTCCTATTTTCTTATGCCAAGGAAAATGAGTTCCCAAACTACATCATCATATACATTGCATGCTTAGCATTATTATTCTTAAAGATTTATCTGAAGGTCTTTCTTTGGTTTTAATTTGGATTTTGGATAGGGTTAGTAAGAAAGGATAGTATGAGGCCGAAGGACACTTAGAGTGAGGTAGGACTTAAAACTTTTGGAATAGATTCAAACAACGAAGGTTAACTCATGCCCCAGTTTCTTTTGACTGGATAATTTGAAATTGTTTATTTGGTTGGACCGAACCAGAGTAGGGCTACCTACTATCTTATCCATGACAGAGTAGAATCAGATCAAACGTAGTTTAGATAACTTGTTCTTGGTTTTGGCTCTAATTTATTTTTTCTATTTTTTTATTAAATTTTTTTCTCTTTGGAACTTTTCTGACTCTATTTTTCTTAACAGTCATCTTTTTTTTTCTTACTAACACCTTTTTTCTGTCTTTTTTGACTCTATTTTTTATTCGACACTGTTTCTTGAATTTTACTGACTTTATCTTGATTCCAAAAGAGGGGTGTAAAATAAAATAGAACTAAAGCTCAAACAGGGTAAACAAAGGATGACACAATATTTGTACAGCAAAATCAAATTCCTTCTTCATATCAATCCTTGAAAATGCAAGTACATATCATGCAATATGAAAGTGAAAGATGAAGATCATTTATGACATTTTTACAACACTAACTTGACCTGAGCATGAGCGTCATTACTTCTTCTGTACTTTGTCCAGCATACAACTGCACCTTTGTTGTACATCTCTCACATCGAATGACTCATGCTTTTATGGAGATGATTATCTTCTTGTTTCTCTTGATATAGGATTGTGCATCCACTGCTTGACCTAATTGAGATTTGCCTTTCAATTGATGATTAGTTATTCTTGTGATTCCCAAAATAATTGCCTTAATTTTAAAGAAGGATTCAATTTGGTCACCAAATATCTCACACTCTGCCTATTTTATCTGATGCTCATTTTCAAAATATAACAAACTAATTAGAAGTTCATGCTTAAATTGGATTTTAAAATCTAGTTGAAAATTCTGCCAGCATGTCATATCACTAGAACCAACATAAAATGTATGTTTAAAGAAAACAATCAAAAACATATATTTAAAATACAAAGGAAAAGGGACACTCTATTTATTTGAAATGAAAGATAGAAGGGTTTGAACAAAAATAACAAAGGGACCAAACAAGATAGATCCCAAACTACAACTTTGAAATAATTCAAATAACAGAAAAGATAACAAAATTAACTACTAGACATCTTCCTAGTAAGGAGAGGCGTGACTTTTAAATTACTGAGCCTGATATCTTAGCCACTGGTTTGCACGTTAGCATAACTAGAGCTTTCACCTTTGTCAATGTTCTACACCATAATCAATTTATCTTGAATCATATTTCTATCTCTATTTTCACAGCATGACAATCTTTAATATTGTGACCTTGAACATCAGAATGATATGTACATCTTACATTAGGATTAAAATTTCTTTAATGTGGATCAAGACTATACCCAAGGATATAAGTGATCATGTACCATTTTACTAATCTCTGGAACAAACTAGCACACAATTCTCAAATTGGCGTGAAACTATCCATAGGATTCTGCCTATTTTTATTGTTTTGGCTTGGATCGATGATCGGGCCTAAAAGGGCTTCGGTATGTTTGTGGAGTTGAAGGATATCTCTAAGGAGTTGGTGCACGCCATTGTGGGTAGTAAAGAGGTTGAACATATGGTTGTGCGCTATCTATTGGATATGGAGGTGGTGGAAATTGAATATAATAGGTTTTGGGAGTGATTATATAGGGCTTGACTATGAATTTGGGCTTAAGATTAAGGGTAACAACAACATGGTCTTGTTGGACGTGCTCGTTGTCCAGCTATAATGACAGCTACATGTTCCTCATTCTTTTTCCCTCCAGTATTTTCTGATCCCTTTTGAATTACTTGAGTAGTTACTTTTAATGTTGCAAAACTCATAATGCGATCAGTTTTAATTCTATCCTCTATCTTCTCACCTATTTTGAAGACCTTAATAAATGGCTTACCTAATGCAGGTAGAAAGTGTTGATAATATGTTTTATCTTGATGTTGAATAAACACCTCCACTATCTTACTTTTTTTAATTGGCAGTTTCACCCTAGTAGCTTGTTCTCTCTATCTAATGTATATTCCCTGAAACTTTCAGTACTCTTCTTTTTCATGTTAGTTAGAGATTTCTCATCAGGAATCAACTCCATATTGTATTGGAATTATTGCATGAATTCATTAGCTAGGTCATCCCAACTATTCCACTTATCGATGTCTTGGTCAATAAACCATTCCAAAGCTAGACCTGAAAGACTCTCACCAAAATAAGACATGAGTAATTCTTCCTTCCCTCCAGGGCCCCATAGTTGGTTACAATAACGCCTCAAATGCGCCACTGGGTCATTTTGCCTATCATATTTCTCAAACTTTGGCATTTTAAAACCAAGAGGGGGATTAACACCTAGAAACATGCATAAATCTTTATACGAGACACTTTTACAACCCCCAAGCCCTTGGAGGTTCTTCATATCTAGTTCCAAACTTTTCAACTTTTTGATTATTTTCTCTTGTTCTTCCATCATAACAGGCTTTTTAGTGTTACGAGGAAATTTAGGCAGGTGAGTGTAGCCATAAGGACCAGTCAACTTAAATGTAGGTTCAAAAGCATAATACTGATCACCAGAAATATTCAATGAAGGCTCTCTCATAGAGTAGGGAGGCACAAATGATTGATGAACATCAAAAGTAGGAACTTCAGGTGGGGGTGGTGCTGCAAAAACATGAACAGTAAGTGGAGCCAAGCATGTGGTAGTTTTGTGTTGAGGAGTGAGTAAATAAATATTTGAAGTGTTTGGCTAGTGTTGCCATTGAGTATAACCTGATGCATATTGTGGCGTGTCAACATAAATGGGAAAGTGTTCATGTGACATGGGGGGAAAACTAGAGAGATATTCCAAATTATTCGTCGAAACTGGAAGAGAAGGCAACCCGCTAGCCCAAGCTCGATGCATTTCTATCATTTGTTGCCTTAATTTCTGAATCTCTTTATTAGGTTCTAAATTCTCATTGCTTGAACTCTTTTTATGATTAATGACAACAACCTCAGTATCCTTGTTTTCATATCTAACTTCCTTTAAGACTTGTTATAATATGAGGGAACAACCAGAATGCCACAAACCAACCACCTTATACTAACTGAGTAAGAAATAACAAAGGTGTTATAATACAACACTTTTTTAAAACTCTTTTATCTTTTATTTTATTTTGAAAAGATCTTTGAACCCAAGAAGGGCGCCTACGTATCTCACTACCGAGAGAGGAGAATTAGGTGTGTGTAGTTCGTGAAGTTTTGACATAACATGGCCAATCAAACTCTCTTTCTTTTTGTTTTTCTTGAAACTTTAAGAAGAAAAGAAAATAACAAATTATCAAAAGAATTGACAAAAATCTTTTTGAGTTTTTTAGTTTTTAAAATTCCTATAGAAAATGAAACCTATGATTACCAAAGAAAAATTATTTTTGGGTTTTCAATTTTTAATTTTATACAAAAATCAAACTTGAAATGATTAAAGGAATATCTTTTTTGTATTTTTCTTTTAAAGATGTATATGAAACAACTAATCAAAATGAAGAGTGAAGAAAATCGTTTTGAATTTTTTAAATAAGATCACCGAATCCAAAAAGGGCTGCCTACATATCTCATTCCTGATAGAGGAGAATTAGGTGTGCGTAGTTTGTCCAAATTGGATAATTAAAGATTAAATAATTGATTGAACCCTGAATTGAAATACACGACCATAAGCAAACAATGAACAATGTCAATAAAATATTTTTGAGTTTTTAATTTGACACTTCACACCAAAATACACCAACAACTATGAAAAAGAAATCTTTTTTTTTGTATTTTCGTTATATGAAATGTACAAAACTTCAACCATTTTTTTATAAAAAAATTTTCTTTTATAAAAAGCTCCTATTGAAAAAAATATTTTTTTTTGAAATTTTTGAATTATGAATGCTTGCTAAAGAGAACAAAAGAAAAATCTTTTTGATATTTTTATTTTTTTGAGAAAATGAGTGCAAAAGATAAAAAATCTTTTTGAATTTTTGAATTGTGAAAAAACCATAAAGAACTCTAAAAACAACGAAAATCTTATTTTGATTCATTTTTTTTTCTTTTTTTTACAACCTTTCCTTACCTACACACTCCCCAGTAATTCTAGCATGTGTTTTCCCCAAATCAGTCTGTTAAATGACCCTGTTACCCTCAAACGTACAACAATTAGCAAGCAAGGATTCTTTAGGGGTGAGTCTTCTACAAAGGACTAAGTGCGTCCTGCCAGATCTCAGTATGATACAGATAAGCATGACCTAAAGGTTGACCTAGGCTGGGGTCTACTAAAAGGGTTATGATAACTTTTCACCCACTCCATACCAGCCGACGAATCTCCCTATTAAAATAAGGGTGACTCAATGAATCATCATGTACACAACGTGTACTAGGGGACTTATTGTGAAAGAATGACTCAGGATAATGCATATGATGCCAGATATAAAGCGATAACACATAAGAAAGAAACTGTACACGTGGTACGTAGGCACTCAACAATGATAAAAAATACAAATGATAAGACAAACAACATCTATACACCCATAGTGTTAAACTAAGCTAATACAACTCAAAATAAGCTCGAATTCTGAAAAATTCCTCAGAAGAGTCGCTAGAGCTGTCGCACCCCCTTTTAACCGAATTTTTTTTTTTTTTTAAGTTATAAAAGGGTTTTATTATTAAGTGACAAAGATAAACTATGTTTCAAAAAGTTTCTTTTTATATTAAAACTCAGAGTCGCCACTTGGCATAAAACTAGTGTGCCCAGTCACCTTTGGAAATCCCTTTTCAAAATGATTGACTCTTTAAACTGATTTGCGAATAAAGATTCCGGTTAAGGAATTTTGTTAACCGAGGTAAAGGTGTTAGGCACTACTCGATCCCGTGGTTCAACCATAGTTGCTTTATGGAGTATATCGGCTAGTACGGCACTATGAAATGTGTAAACTAACAAAACAAAATACCCAACAAACAAACAACCATAATTCAAAAGTAGTGTCCAGTCCAATTTTTTACAAACCAAAATAAAAAAGATACTAAAATGTAAACCTACACTAACCTATGCTAATCCTAAACTATGCTTTACTCGATGACTCGGGCTTGATCATGAACCTTTTTTGCATACAAGATACTTTGGGGTATCCTTCGATGAATAAGTACAACGTACCTCGGGGCATTCCCCGGCAAATGAATTCAATTTAAATTCTGTGCAATAAAATAGAAAATCATTCACACACACATTCAAACATTCAAAAATCCACAATTCCTACTTTTTCCTACCCAACCTACCATTTGCCTACTAATTTCGACCTATTATGATATTATCACGTTCAAATTAATAGAAAACAACCAATTAATGAAACCACTTGCCTTATCAATCAAAATTGCGAATATTCACTTTTATCAATTTGTCAGTCCCATACCAAACAACCAATTTTAATCCTTAAACGAGATATCATTACATGATACAATTCATAACCAAACAACGAATCAAACCCAACAACTATTCACCACCAACAAAGATCAAACAAAACACAATTGTTCAATTAAATACATTGAATATAATAAACACTAAAATGAAAAGAGAGGGAGAATAGAGTTGGAGCTCAATTTGGAGTTTTTGAAATTCAATATTGCTCGAATAAGAAGATAGAAACCTAAACCGAAGACCTCGAGTTGAACCTCAATGCGAATAAATGCATCCTCGGTATAGCCTTGACTATTTTTTCACCAACTCAAATAAAAAATCACGAGCCAATAAGAATCTATTCAAGATTTATGAAAAACATCCCTGTTCCACTCATTTACCGTTGGTTTTCAGAATCAGATCAAAATGGACCAGGTTTAGTCGATTTAAAGGGGAATTTACTACTTCTGATAAATTTTCGACAACTCGAATGGATATTTCATAGGGAGCGGGGTCAATTTTAGGTTAATTTTTGGTGAAATAAAATGGGCATCGTTGTTTTCTGGTGAGGATGGATCTCTCCGATAGTTTTCGGCGAGAACTCAATGATAGTCTTTCTCTCTTACCAACATTTTCTTTTTCGATCTCCTCTCTCTATCTACCTCCCTTTGCTCATTTATTTTATTGACTTATAATTTCTAAACCTTGTTTCTTGGTTTTCTGTTTCTTTACCCTGTTCTCTAGGCGGGCTCCTGAATTGCTATTTTTTTAATATGTTGGCTTTCAATTTCATCACCTTGTTATCTAGGAGGGCTCCTGAAATAACATCAAAACTAGCAAGAAAATTATCCCAAACAAAGATTATGATAAAGAGATCTCACTTCTTACAAAATAAAGTCCCATTTTACAAGAGGATCCTAAAATGATGTTTCCAATAACATGAATTAAATTTTTGTTTTTCCCCAGTTTATCATCAGAAAACTTTTGTGGGTGTCAAACCCAATCATAATTACTTGCAAAATGTATAATGCAAAGGTGACTCAAGACTTTAATCAATGAATTCATCTCTTGAGGATAAGGAGGCGTTTCTCCTAGGGGTTAAATGGAAGGACTCGACTAGAAAGTGCGGCTTTTAGGAATCAAGGCTTGAGTTAGGAAGTGTGTCACCCAACAAATAAAACTTGAAACACCCAAACAAGGAAGTGCATCTCCTAGGGTTAAGTGGAATGACTAGACTAGAAAGTGCATCTTCTAGGAATCAAGGCTTGAGTTAGGAAGTGCGCCACTTAACAAGCAAAACTGAATACCCAAACATGGAAATGTGTCTCCTAAGGATTAAATAGAATGACTCGACTAGAAAGTCCATTTTCTAGGAGTCAGGGCTTAAGTTAGGAAGTGAACCACCTAGAAAGAGAAACTTAAATGCCAGCAAGGAGGTGTGTCTCCTAAGGGCCAAGTGGAATGACTCAACTAGAAAGTGCATTTTCTAGGAGTCAAGGCTTAAGTTAGGAAGTGAACCACCTAACAAGAGAAACTTGAATACCAACAAGAATGTATGTCTCCTAAGGTTCAAGTGGAATGACTCGACTAGAAAGTTCATTTTATAGGAGTCAAGGCTTAACTTAGGAAGTGAACCACCTAACAAGCAAAACTTGAATTCTAAGAAGGAAGTTTGTCTCCTAACGGTCAAGTGGAATGACTAGACTAGAATGTTCATTTTCTAGGAGTCAACGCTTAAGTTAGGAAGTGAACTACCTAACAAGCAAAACGTGGATACCGAATAAAGTAGTATGTCTCCCTATAAATGCCACTTGAATTACCAGACAAGGAAATACATCTCCTTACAAATGTCACTTGAATTACCAAAACAAGGAAATGCTTCTCCTTACAATTGACACTTAAATTACCCAGATAAGGAAATGTGTCTCCTTTTAAATGTCGCTTGAATTACCCAAACAAGAAAATACGTCTCCTTACAAATACCACCTAAATTATCCAGACAAGTAAATGCATCCCCTAAAGATTAAATGGAGGGACTCAAATAGAAAGTGTGGCTTCTAGGAGTGAAGATTCTATTTAGGAAGTGCATCACCTAATAAATGAACCTAAATTATCCGAACAAGGAAGTGTGTCTCCTAGGGATATTGGATTATGAGTTTTTACCATGGTTTTGATTGCAAAGCTTGTGCAACTACACTACCTCTTGCATTTGTAGAAGTGAGAAATTACGGCCTTTGATGTTTAGGCTTTGAAATCCTTGATTTGAAGGTAAAGTGTGTTCCTGTTTCATACAAAGAAAACTTATGAGTTTAAAAATATGTGGCTGGTTTGTGGCTTTTCCTTTTGAGGTGATCGATCTTGTACTTGTCACATTTGATCTTGCTTTCAATTATTAGCATATGTTATTGCGTGCTTCACCATTGACCCAAACTAAAATTATTAAAAGTGACTCTAAAACAAAAATAATATCTCTATTTTTGAGATTTTCCTAAGATAGATCCTTTAAACCTTGATATTTCAACGAATCCTCCAAACTTGTCAGTTGATGAAACTTTCTGCATGCGTTGTTTCGGCTCACACTTTTCTATCTTTCATGTGCTGGCCTTTTGTCTTATTTATGCAATTAAAAAAGTTGGTAGCCAATTTTGAAATCTTTTCTTATTTGATTTGACATTGATTTGACTCAAAGACACAAGAGAAATGACTTTCCATTTGAATAACTGACTTAAGAGAAGGAAAATAAAACATAAAGAAGAAAGAATAGATAGTAAATGTCCCCGTTGAAACAAATAAAAGAAAAAAATTATCTAAAAGTGACAGTCAACTCTAATGATTATGACATGCATTTTGGATTAAGCTGCCTGGTCTTTCCATCCAGACTCTCACAAATTGTTGTTGAGTTGACAACCTAGAAACTACATTGCTTCCTTAAGTCAATTGCACTCAAAAAACTCATGCGGTTAGTGACGCTTTGAAGGGTTTTTGCCGACAATCCCCTCTCATTATCTTTCTCTCAGCTCACCATTGCTCTAAGGTAATGAGACTCTTATTTTCATTTCTCTCAATCTGAGTGCCTATGAGGATTTTCACCAATGAGACTCTTATTTTCATTTCTCTTATCTCACCATTGTCTTACGATGCTCGTGATGGTTTTCACCGATATGACTCTCATTTTTATTTCTCTCCCTATTACTTATTCTGAAGAAGACAATTAGTTCTCAAAATGCATCATCATATGTATTGCATGCGTAGCCTTATCATTCTAAAAGATTGATCTGAAGATGTTTCTTTGGTTTTAATTTGGATTTTTGATAGGGTTAGAAAGAAAGGATGTTACGATGCCCAAACAACACTTAGCGTGGGGTAGGACTTATAACTTTTGGAATCGACTCAAACATCGAAGGTTAACTCATACTCTAGTTTTTTTGACCGGGTAATTCTAAATTGTTTATTTGGTTAGACTGAACCCAAAGTAGGGTTGCCTATGTATCTCAACCATGATAGAGGATAATCAGGTCAAATGTAGTTCCAACAACTTGTTCTTTGTTTTAGTTTTGATTTTTCTTCTTTTTTTTTTTTCTTTTTATTGACTTTTTTCTCTTTTGAACTTTTCTATTTTTCTTAACACTCATCTCTTTTCTTTTTTTTTTGACACATTTTTTCTCCTATTTTTTCAGAAACTTTTCTGACTCTATTTTTTACTCGACTCTTTTTCTTGAATTCTATTGACTCTATCTTGATTTCAAAAGAGGGGTATGAAAAAACATAGAACTAAAGCTCAAACAGGGTAAACAAAGGATGGCACAATGTTTGGAGAGCAGAATAAAATGACGTCTTCATATCAATTCTTGAAAATGCAAGTACATATCATGGAATATGAAAGTGAAAGAGGAAGATCATTTATGATATTTTTACAGTACTAACTTAACCTGAGCAGGTGCGTCATCACTTCTTCTACACTTTGTCCAACATACAACTCCACTTTTGTGGTACATCCCTCATATCTAATGACTCATGCTTTTGTTGAGATGATTATCTTTTTGTTTCTCTTGATACAAGATCGTGCATTTAACGCTTGACCTAATTGAGATACACCTTTCAATTGATGATCAAGTTATTTTTCTGATTCTCAAAATAATTGCCTTAATTTTTAAAGAAGGTTTCAACTTGGTCTCCAAATGTCTCTCACTCTACCTATTTTATCTGATGCTTTTTTTCCGAAATGTAACAAATTGATTCCAAGTTCCATCTTAAATTGGATTTTAAGATCTAGCTGAAAATTCCGCCAACATGTCATATCACTAGAACCAACATAAAATGTATGATGTAAAGAAAACAAACAAACAACACATATTTAAAACACAAAGGAAAAGGGACACTCCATTTAGTTGAAATTAAAGATAGCAGGGTTTGAACATAAACGACAAAGGGACAAAACAAGAAGATCCCAAACTACAACCTTGAAATAATTCGAATAACAAAAAGAAAACAAAACAAACTACCAGACCTCTTCTTTGTAAAGAGCGATGTGACTTCTCAATTGCTGAGCCTGACATCTTAGCCACTGGTTTGCACATTAGCATGACTAGAAATTTCACCACTGTCAATGTTCTGCACCATAATTGATTTATCTTTAATAATCTTTTCTATTTTTCTTTTTGAAGCATGATAATCTTCAATACTGTGACCTTGAACATTAGAACCATATGCACATCGCACATTAGGATTAATATTTCTTTATTGTGGAAAGAAGTATACCTAAGGAGAGGAGTGATCATGTCCCATTGTACTAATCTCTAGAACAAACTAGCGTACGATTCTCCAATTGGTGTAAAACTATTCTTAGGCTTCTACCTCTATTCAATGTTTGGCTTAAAAGGGCTTCGGTATGTTTGTGGAGTTAGAGGATGAATCTGAGGAGTTGGTGCGCGCCATTGTGGGTAAGAAGAAGGTTGAACATATGGTTATATGCTATATACTGGATATAGAGGTGGTGAAATGGAATATAATGGGTTTTGGGAGTGATTATATAGAGCTTGGCTATGAACTTGGGCTTGAGATGGAGAGTAATGGCGACATGGTCTTCTTGGACGTGCCTGTTGTCCAGCTACAATAGTAGCTACATCTTTCTCATTCTTCATCCCTCCCGTATTTCCAGATCCCTTTTGAATTGATTGAATAGTTGCTTTCAATGCTGCAAAACTCAAAATACGACCGGTCTTATTTCCGTCCTCTATCATCTCTCCTATTTTGAGGACCTCAAAAAATGGCTTTCCTAATGGAGGTAACAAGTGTTCATAATATGTATTATCTTGTGCTTGAATAGACACCTCCAATATCTTACTTTCTTCCATTGGATGTTTCACCCTAGCATCTTGTTCACGCCATCTAATCACATATTCCTTGAAACTTTAAGTACTCTTCTTCTTCATGTTAGTTTGGGATTTCTCATCAGGAATTAACTCCACATTGTATTGGAATTGTTGCACAAATTCATTAGCTAGGTCATCCCAACTATTCCACTTGTCGATGTCTTGTTCAACAAAGTATTCCGAAGCCAAACCTGAAAGACTCTCACCAAAATAAGACATGAGTAATTCTTTCTTCCCTCTAACGCCCCTTAGTTGGTTATAGTAACGCCTCAAATATGCCACTGGGTCACCGTGCCTATCATATTTTTCGAACTTCGGTATTTTAAAACCAAGAGGGAGATTAACACCTGGAAATATGCACAGATCTTTGAAACACCCCGAAATCAAACCATGTTGTGTGGGCATCTCCAGCCTAACTTGGATCGAAGATCGCCCCGTTAACCCAACCTGACCATCTACTCAATCCGTAAGTGTAGGATGAACTTCGATCAAGTATCAAGAAGCGGAAAAAAGCTAATAGTTAATACTTAGAAAGTAGCTAACATTTTATTAATGAAAATAATCTATCCAACATATCCAAGTCCACAGTTATCCACAAAGCCTCTAACAAATCGATGTCAATAATATGTCGGGATATGCTCCTGACAATTGCCATACCATGTCCATAGGAGTCTATGACTTAAAGTAAAAGACTAGGAAATGTATACCCTCTGGAGAATGGAAGCTCACCACTTTAGTGTCAACGCCCGGACCACTTGAACACCTGGTCACTGTGTAGAATAGGAACAAGAAGCTCCAACCCCTATGTCACATGGGGACATAGCGTTCGAAGATGGTTTGCGGTTGGAGCGCTAGCATGTATCTCGAGGATAAGGATAAAATAGTGCATTAATTTCAATCCAAGTCAAACCATCATATGAAATCACATTTACATTAGTATAGGCATATATGAAGATACATATACATATGTTTATATATAGCATGCCAAGTCATCAAAGATTCATAGCAACCATTCTTAAAGAATTCATTCATAAGACATGGAGTGAAGAACGTTAAACATTTCACCTTACTAATTTTTGAATCTTAAACTTCTCTATTATATTAGTCAAGGGGATGCAAAACTCAAACCAACTCAACCAATTCAACCAACTCATTAGGCAAGGGACTCTAACCACAATCCATTTCATTGGGCGAGGGACTCTAATCACAAGCCATTTCATTCGGCAAGGGACTTTAACCATAAGCCATTTAATTGGGTGAGGGACTTTGACCACAAACTATTTCATTGGGCGAGAGACTTTAACCACAAGCCATTTCATTGGGCGAGGGACTTTAACCACAAACCATTTTATTGGGTGAGGGACTTTGACCACAAGCCATTTCATTGGGTGAAGAACTTTAACCACAAGCCATTTCATTGGGCAAGGGACTTTAACCATAAGCTATTTCATTGGACGAAGGAATTTAACCACAAACCATTTCATTTCCATTGTTTGTCAACATTTGAGCTCTTAACCCCTTTAGTTCATGCCTTAACATCCATACAATTCATTTCAACACTAAAGGACTTGAACAATTTACCCAAAACACAACCACAGGGGACCATAAGCTATTATGGAAACATTTATCGGTTGAACACTTTAGTAGGACAATGCCTTAACTCGTACCATCATTCAATTCATTCGGTGGTCATCAAGACCCTTACCAAATCAATTATTCTTCATTAGTATTTCTATACCATACTTTAGTTCTACACACAATTCACCTTCATGTTTAGGGGATAGAACCCCTTTCTTATCCATCAAACCAACATGGTCATCATTTAACTAATTGCATCGCTAACAGCATCATTACAATACCATTTATCAACCATTCATACTTATTGGGACATCACCCCATCTAATGTCATAAATTAATCCATTACATGATTAACAAGTTTCTTACCAACCATTTACTAAGCATTCATATTCATTATGACTTAATACATGGTAAACAATGCCTTTACCAACCACTTATCAAGTATTCACCTTCATTATAACAATATCATATCCTATTCATGTTCATAAGACGAATACCCTAGTTCAATACACCAATAATATGTGACTAGACATTTCATTTTGACATTTTCACAAACACCGTATGTGCATACCTTTATCAAGGCCAAGTTAATGGTAGAATTCATTAATATTAGGGTTATCAATACCCATTTGTTAAACCACGTACAAGAAACACCCACATATGCAAACCACCACCAATATCATATATAATCACAAGTCTAAGCAAGAGAAAAAATTATTCATTATTTGACAATAACCCTTTTCATTTGATTTCAAAATCACCATGTACACTTACTAATCGAAGTGTGAAATACATAGTTTTTGAGTTATTTAATAAGAGAGAGAGATACATGCCTTATACAAGTTGATTCAACGAAGAACTAGACACCTCTCTTCTCTCTAGATGAACCTTCTTCAAACCCTAGCCTCCAATTCTCCAAAATATGCTTGAAAGTGTATTTATGATGTTTTATCCACTAAAAATGTGTCTTAGGAGGCCACATACACTTATATAGTGAGTGGACTAAGGGTTTTGAGGGTAGGAAATGACCATAGGTCCCTTAGTTAAAATATGAAAAATGACCACAATGTTGGGTATGACTCACTTGAGTCAACCATACCCTAGGGTACGAGTGGTAACCTAATTTCTACCTTAGCCTTCTCCTAGGTCAATTATACTGGTTAGGATACGAATACATACCCTTGAGTCATATCCAAAGGGTATGACTCATGCCCTATACCGTACACACCACTCATACATAAAATAGTCCACTCCAATTTCAAGGCACCACTCTATATGACCATGTTAGGTACGACTCGTACCTTAGTGTACGATTGGGGGGGCTAACTCATACCTAGGATAGCAAGTAACCTTCATCAAACTGCCTAGGGTACGAGAGGAGGTCTACAAATCATATCCAATGAGTACAACTCATGACCTTAGTCGTACCTAGCCCAGTGACATCAAATGATGAAATTTTTCTCATGGTTCTAAGTTTAGTTGTTTCAATTCCCCCCTCTTGGATTATTCGTCCGCGACTGACGGGTAAGGCAAGAATAAACACAAGTTAACACATTATTACACATCAAAAGAATCTCTAAACAAGTTAGAAAAATACATACCAAAATCATATAACATTTATCACGATCATTATCAATCAACTATTCATTTCATGGTCTTTGGGAGTCAAACCCATCGTTTATCAAAAACACTTCATCAATTTGAAGCTTAGGGACTTGAACCCATTGCCTACCAAAGACATATATCAAATCAAGAAGATTAACAAATACCTCAATAATGAGTTTCTACAATAGCAAATGAATGCGTATACTTGGAATTCATGTCCTCCTTCACATCCCAAGTAACTTCCTCGGACTATTAGTTCCTCCATAGAACCTCAACCGAAGCCACTTTTTTCATTCACAATCGATTAATTTGCCAATCGAAGATCCTCACCGGGATCTCCTCAGGACAAAGAGTCTTAAATTCCAGCTCTTTCAAGGGAACAGCCAAGGAAGGGTCACTCACACATTTTCACAGCATAGAGACATGGAAAATCAGGGAAATGAAGTTTAATCTAGAAGGCAACTCCAACTCATAGGCAATATTGCCAATACTTTTCAAAATCAAATAGGTACCAATATAACAGGGACTAAGCCTCCCTTTTTTACCGAATTACATCACTCCCTTCATGGGAGATACCTTCAAGAATACCCAATAGCCAACACTAAACCCTAAATCCCTACGCCTCACGCCTACATAGGACTTTTAGTGACTTTAAGCGGTTTTCAACAATAACCTTCACCTTTTATAAGGCTTGGTGAACTAAATTGGGGTCGAGCAACTTACCCTCACCAATTTCCTACCGCTCACTAGGAGAACGATATGTTCTACCATATAATGCCTCAAAATGTGTTATGCCAATGCTAAAGAGCAAGTCTGTTTCAACTTATAGCTTCCAGGAGACACACCAATACGAGTTCCTAAGTCTACCTATACTCTACTTTTATATTCAAGCCAATCCAAAACTAAAAGGAGTTAACTTAAGCCACAGGGCTATATTCCTTACATCCATCCCGAACACTACTCTGCTCCATTACCATTATAATATGCAAACTACAAGTAGACGACATAGGAAATCTATAACCAACTTTATAGCCAGAATCACTAACATATGATTGAAAATCCAAAAGCATAACACAACTATGCCATAAAAAAATTCATACATATGCCTTCCCAAACCTCTTAAGCACCCAACATGACTATTGGTATATCTACCAACTATAACACTCAAGCCTACCGCTTTTATACCCACGGTATGATCTATCCTTCCCAAGATATAACACCCTCTATCTCATTCACAAAGGTTTTCACCATCCACTCTTTTCAAAAACCTTAGTTATAGAAGTCTCCCTAGAATCTCCCTCACTTAGGGACTTCTACATTTCCCCATTTCAAGACATCACCATGCTCTTCAAGCCACTACCATCCTAGCATAAGAAAATCATTAAGGAGCCAAAGTATAAGAATTATCCATTCCACCCAATGTAAGACAGAGATCCCTGAAACAAGACACGACACCATAGGAATGACATACTTCATAACGACCACCTAGCCCATAAAGGAACAAACATCCTGACTTAACCATACCATAAAAGGAGTCCTTAAATTAGACACTGAAAGAAACACAACCACATAGACCACAAGTAGTATGAAATAAGGTCAAGACCCAAGTCCCGGGAACATGACAAATACAAAATGCAAACATTAGGCATAAATGCTAAAAGAATGCATGCAACACTAGTAGATCAATCTTGTAACCGAGATAGAAGAGTGCCAGCCAACCTTTTATTAAAGTCCACCGCTAGAAGAAAATTTAAGATTAACCATCAACCTTTATCCCATTACACCAACGAGCATAATACTCTGCTCTAATGGGTATCACCGGAGAGGTACACTAGGGAACTTGGTCTTTCGATACCCAAAAACATTCTATAAAAGAGGAATAAGAGTTGGATAAGCAACTGAAATAAGATCAATCCCACACTCAACCTCCTTATTCATCAAATCAAAGAATGCCATGGGGGCATTGGTCAACCCAAAGGGTATGGCTAAGAACTTATAGTGACCATACCGAGTTCTAAAGATGGTCTTAGGGATATCTGCTTCCCCAACCTTAAGCTGATTATAACCCGACCTAAGATTAATTTTAGAGGAATACTTCATACCTTGAATTTGATCAAACAAATCATCGATTCTAGGGAGAAGATACTTATTCCTTATGGTCATTTTGTCCTATGAATGATAATCGATGCACATACAAGGGAATCCATCCTTGTTGCACATGAACAACACAAGATTACTTTAAGGAGACACACTAGGATGAGTGTCCAGAACAAGATCAACCCCAAAATTGATTTCCCTATTAGGAGGAATACTTGAAGGATCACCGAGGAAAATATCAGGCAATTTATTAACCACATGAATGGGCTCTAGGGAAGAACCTTCTGTGTTAGAACCTTTAGTTCAGACTAAACGATACAAACAACCTTTTGAGATTAACTTATGGATGCTAAGATATGAAATAAATCTCCCCTTAGGAATCAAAGAACCACCTTTCCATGGAATGACCGGATCATTAGGGAATATGAACATGAACCTACGAGTCTGACAATCTAAGGAAGCATAACACAAATGTAACATATCCATCCTTAAGACAACATCAAAATCAACAATGCCCAACTCTATCAAATGTACAAGATTTTTTCTACCACTAAAAGATACTCCCCCTATAGACCCTCTTAACTACCACAGAGTCTCCTACTGGGGTAGAAATAAAAAAGAGAACTGAGAGACTCTCAGGACCAAAAACCAAGATGCACAGTCACATACAGGGTCACATAAGAAAGAGTAGAGCTTGGGTCAAGAAAATAATACACATCATGAGAGAAAAGTTTCAACATACTCACATTAGCATCAAATGGTGCCTCAAGCTCCCAAGGGATAGTAAGAGCATTGAGATTGTCCAGAACAATGTTGGATCTAGAAGCAGGCCCCTAGGTGTAAGAGATTGAGAAGTGGCAACCAGAAATAATATTATGGGACACGCCCATTGCATATGACCTAATTGACCATATTTAAAACACTGATTCTTTCCTTCCTTGCAATACCAAAAGATTGAGATACCATAAAACTAACAAGAAGGATAGGTGAGTAAGGATTAGGCCCTACTGACCTGATGTTGGGCATCTCATCCCCTATGAGCATTACTAATTTGAAAATGCCTACCTCTCAATGAGTTTAGGTAAGGAGAACTAGCTGCGGAATAGAAGCTAGGACCCACCTAATATTTCCTATTAGACCACTTTCCACCAACTTGAGCCAATAGAGCAAAGAAGCAACGAAACCTAATATTTTGAGGTAATTAAGGAGAAGTGTCACCCCCAAAAGTAGGGTTAGTGGGAACAGGTAGAACCCCCCAAGGAAAGTCAGATGTCATGACCCTTGACCAAGTCTGAATGCTAAAAATTGGATGAGCTTTGTCCATATTGCCCCCTGTCAAGATAGAAAAGCTCATCAGAATATCAGATCTTTTTAGATATATGATCTGAAAGATGAGCAAGTAAAACTCAGATGAATCCAATACCTTGGAATCTATATAGCTTGATTTTGAAAAACAAGAAATGTAAACATTCCTAAATGTCTCATAGCCCTTCTTTTATAAGTGTGGCACACTACACACCCATAAAAAAGACTCTACTTGACATAGATTTATGGACTCCCAACTGACCATAAACCTAGGATGTGATACTAACTTGACACGCCCTAAAACCGGACCATGTTATGTGGGCATCTCAAACCCTACTTGGATTGGAGATCGCCCCGTTGACCCAACCTAACCATCTACTCAATTTTAAGTGTCGAATTAACTTCGACCAAGTATCAAGTAGTGGAAAAATAAATATAATAGTCAATACTTAGACAATATCGAATATTTCACTAATGACAACAATCTAGCCAACATAACCAAGTCCACAGTAATCCATAAAGCCTCTAGCAAACTACTGTCAACAATATATCAGGACATGTCCCCGATAATAGCCAATTACCAAGTATATACATATCTATAAATTAAAGTAAAAGACTATGAAATGTATGTCCTTAGGAGAATGGAAGCTAACCACTTCAATGTCATCACCCGAACCGCTCGAACACCTGGTCACTGCATAGAAGAAGAAGAATCTCCAGCCCTTATATCGTGTGAAGACATAGTGTCCAGAGATTATTAGCGATTGGATTGCTAGATGTATATTGAGGATAAGGATAAAACAACACATTTTTTCAATCAAAGTCAAACCATCATATAAAATCATATTTACATTAGTATAGGCATATATGAAGATACACATACATATGTTTATATATAGCATGCCAAGTCATGGAAAGAGTCATAGCAGTCATACTTTAAGCATTCATTCATGAGACATGGAGTGAAGAACTTTCAACCTTTCACCTTACCAATTTTTGAATCTTAAACTTCTCCATTACATTAGTCAAGGGGATCCGAGACTTAAACCAACTCAGCCAATTCATTAGGCAAGGGACTCTTGATAATGTTCAACTTACACATCAATTAAAATACAAGGCGGTCATCGCTAATATATTTATCAAAATTAGGAGTTGGAGTCGAATTGATGAGGAACAATGTGAGTGGTAATCAAGTTGATTCAAACTAATAAATACAAAATTCAAACCAATAGTACAAAAATATAAAAATAGGGGAGACAAGTATCCACACTAGTGTTTTTTTTTGTTTTTTTCTAGTCTAAATTTGGGGCTATGAATATTTAGAGTTTTAACAACTAGGCATGGATCTTGGGATTATGCGTTACTAAGGTAATGGCATGTAAGTGTTAGTAATCAACATCAATTTAGTAAATCAAATATGGGTAGGTTCAGTTAAAGATTTTGATGCTAGTCTTTCAAAACATCACCAAACTTTTACCCATTGATTCTTTTAAAACCTAATGGATGTGTTCAACATTTGGTAACTAAACCTCAATTTAGGCATCCCTATTTCTAGGATCATACCCATGTTATAGTTAACTTGACAATCACCCTTATGTGTAAGATAGTAAAAATTTAGCAAACTACACATATAATTATCTATCATTGCTTTGGTCTCCACATCCCTCTTTCAAGGATGATGTGGATTCCTAAAGTTCACTCAAAACCTTTTTTTGAAGATGTCCTTGAGCTTTCTAGAGTTTGGAGCTTTCACTCATCAAACCCATATGGGTATTTGGGACTTTCACCCATAAATCCCAACTAAGTTAGCATAGCAATGATAAAACCCATAAGTATGAACTACCAAATAGAGTCTAACAATAACAACCCAAACACATTTTAGCCCCTATTCGCACATAACCCCAAGAGGGAGATCTAGCGATGCATAAGATAAATAAGCAAAGATATACCCATAATCTCTATTGAAATCATTTATTAAGATTAAGTGAATGTTACTTCAAACTTTGCACTCCCACAAATTAACAATGGAAGTGAGCTATTTCTCTTCTTAGAAGGTCTCCAGTGTATTCTTCACCCAAAGTTTATACAATATTTTCTTCTCTAAGTATGGAGGATTTGAAATCAAGAGCTAAACCTAAAAAATTAGGGAAGATGGAATATTATTAATTCTAGGGTTTGAGACTTTTTGTAAAAATTGGGATCAGCCATGTGCATTTCTAGATTTGCCCTTGGGCTGAACTTTTCTGCTAAGCTGCGATCACACCAGTTTGGCTCTGACCATGATAGAATTATGTGACCACGGATGATTGATCCTTCTTGACTGCTGCAATCCCGGTAAGAAGATCATGACTGCGGTAATTGAGGCTCTTCTGCTCCAGGTCTTCAGCTGGACTTTCTTTCTCCCCTTTTGATCATCTTAAGCTCCAATCCGTATCTTTTTATCCCCTCAACTCTATGTCTGCAAAGAGTGGATATTAGTTTATTTAATCATAATTATGTCTCATTTATTAATTCAAAAAAAGGTAATGTGTATGAATGTTAAATGCGATTGAGTGGTAAAATCACCACTTACAAAAACCCCTAACTTAAAGCTATTGCTTGTCCTCAAGAAACACTACCTCTTACTATAAGACACAACCATCTATGCCCAAACTTTATACCTTAAAGATCATAGTGACATCAACTTTAGTCATCACCTCAAGTAGCTTACTGCACATGTGCTTGGCTAGTTTTACTACACCCCTCAATATAAAATTGCAATATCTAAGAATGCATATGGTTTTAAAGAGCAACCAAGCAACAAGAACTAATACTCTAGAAATGGGTTCTTTTTTACCACAACTAAGCTATACTTTATTGGCCTCATTGTTTAGAAGGTGACACAATCATCCACCTCAACTTATTCATATGCCAACTACACAAGAAAGAGAATTCAATACGCCAAACTACAAAATATGCAACAAGGAATTTTAAGTGTAAAAACTCTCTCTCTCACAAAATAAATCTCTATGCAACAAGTGTCCTATGATAGGCTTGCCCCTATTTTTAATCGCCACTACGAAGCAAGTAAATGGTCGGAGATCTCAAGGGACTTTCCAAGCTTGTAATGTAGGTTTGGGTTAGGGTAAGCTATCATTTGGAAACAACATGGCTATACCCTTCCTTGAACATCTACATCACACTTTTCACTTCTTCTTTTTGACTATGGGCCTATCTTCTTTGTTTTCTCTCATTTATCATACCTACCTTTTTCTCTCTTTGTTCACCCATTTTCTTTTAATTTCTCTTTCTTGCGACTTTCATGCAATTCATTCCTTTGTTGTACTCTTTCCTTTTCTATTTATTTGTTTCAAAGCTTAGGCACTTAGGCATATCACTACAACTTCGTGGCCCCAAACTTACTTGCATCAACTTTTACCACCCCTAACTCAGGCTTTTAGCCTCAAGTTGCATTTTCAAGTTCAAGGAGGGTATGGTTCAAAAGAGGGATAAAAAATGGTTCATGACTTGTAATATGTTTTCCAAGAAAGGTCTAAAGGCTCAAAATGGGTAACTAGGGATTACATTCATGCTTGGGTAGTTTTTCTTTAGGATAAAGTGGCTTCCAAAATCACAAAGATAGCCAATGATCATTTCTCCAACCAAATACAATCAAAATTAGCCTTGAGAGACTAACGGGGCAAGTTCTAGATAACAAAAGTATACAAGAGATAAATGAAAATAGCTCTCCACACATGGCATGCAAAATTCGCCAAGGGAGCTGAAATATCCCTCCCGCTAGAGACAATTTTGGAATATCTATTTCTATTCACAAGTCAAAAACTTACGAAGCCACAAAAAGAGAAAAAGTTTTGTTACAATATTGCTCACGTCCGTGCCCTTGATTTTTCAAAAATTTTTTGGACGAAGGGGGTTCTTGTTTTACATTATCACCACAAGCAATTTGCTAAATTATGGCTACCACCAAAGCCTTAGCCTTACCTTTTGGCTCAAAAAAGGTAAACCACCCATATGGCTACTCAGGCTTTGCTAGTGGTGTAAAATATGATCCCAAATTTACAATTTACAATGCCACAGGAACTTAAAATTCCCTTATATTCATGAAATTTATGCTATGAGTACTCAGAATTCCCCTGTAACTATGTCTTAAAAGCTAAATACATCAGTTTACCCTTAAGAATGTATTCACTCAATTTATCGTAGGGCAAAGCTTGTCATTCATCACCAATATCAAAATAAAAGGATAGTATAAACAAAAATAAAAACTAAAAGAAAAATATGATAATCCATAAAATGGAGGCACCATTAGAGTACCCAAAAATGTAGCATCCCCAAAAACACAATAAAAATAGTATTCAAAATGTCATCATAAAACAATATCAACAGAAATATTCGGCATACAACACCAAAACAATACACATATAGGGGCACCCCCAACTTAAAGAATGTAGTGTTCTTACTATATGTGAAAGCTAGCAAGAGTAAAAGGGGTCTCCTTGAATATGCATCAAAAGCAATCCTCTCCCGCTGACTTTACGCCATCACCTTCAAAATCATCAGTAGCCCACTCAGTTAGAGCCTCATCCTCACTATCCAACCTTGGTGAAGGTAGTTAATGCTTGGGTTTGAGCACCTTGACGATGCCCTTCACCCCTTTCCATAGCTTTTATAATAATTTATCTATTTTTCTCTCTCTTCACTATCTTCTTATGTGACTCCTTGAGGTCCCTGTGAGAGGAAACCAAGGCCAAATAAGATCTCGCAGACTGGCTACTGTGGTACCCTACTTCTTCTGCTCTACCATATACTTCTCATAATCTGACTGTGCTATATATGAATGATGGGAAATGGAGGGATCTCCTGGTCCCTAGGAAGTATGGACAATAGCTCCCTCACCACTTATATCTGACCAGAAATGTCATCAAATGCAGTGGCTGATAAGGGTCTGCAAAAATTTGTGTCCTCCTAGGGTTACTTTCCTGACTCTATCTTCCCTTTTTTACTCTGACCTAGGGAACCCTCACCTCAAAATTTGAGTAAGAAGATGCGGAGGCCTGGTCTACCCAGGTATCTTCAACATACTCCTCTACCTCTACCCTCCTACAAAGTTCAGTGATAAGGGATGAAAAAAGAAGTAGTGTACCTTTCTGATTCGTTAAGTACCTCCATTCTGAGATCACAATCTCGCTTACATTCAAAGGGATTCTAGGTAGGAGATAAACCACCATTTAAGCTCAAATGTTTGCAATCATAGTCATGTAATTACACGATGATACTCTGTTGCAGACGATATTCATCCATAGCCTGGCTTCAGCTGTGAAGTCATTCATCAAATCTCTTGGTGATGGCCCAACGTACTTCTTTGCCCGAACATAACATGTTTTCCATCCAGGTTCTTAGCTCGGATCCTTTTTCTTAGAATTACCCCATGTCTGCATTCGGTAGTCCATATACCTCATTAGTCTGCTCTGCTCCAAAGTTCACTTGATTTCCCTAAATTTTCATCACTGGGTTTGTGAGAGAAACTATGCTAAGGTTCACATAGAACTCACGTACCTAATGTTCATTTGCATAGCAGGGGTTTGGGGAAAAACACATCCACCCAGAAGCTTTGAGTTGGGAATGGAATGATGGAAACTTCTCCTTCACTTTATCAAGGAAAATACCCATTTTCAAGAGTAACTTTATCTTTAGAAGATCATCAAAGTAGAGGTCTTTGCATTTGGCAGCCATGAATCTGGTGTTGTCAAAATCTCCCATCTTTGAGGTTTAAAACCTGTAAGCAATGCAACTCAGACCATCATTAGTTGACAGATTCTGCACAATGCTCAAAACAAAATTTTAATCGCAATTATTTGTTTAAATTAGGAATATCAACATTATAATCAAGGAATTTAAGCCTAGAATGTGTGATTATGGCCCTAAACTTTTAAAAATACAAATTGAACTCATTGGGGCATTAAATCGAACACATGGTGCACAATTCTTGTTAAGCATTTCTAGGACTAATTCTAGGTACTCAATACTTCCCTAATAGTGTGTGCACCAACTACAACAACTAACCACAATAATAATCACAAACAACATACATTCAGTAATGAAAACACAATATCAGGTCTTTACTTAAACTACAAGTTCTACACATGCAATTAAACCAAAATAGAGGATTTTGAGACAATATACTAGGTGTAGAGATGCAAATGAATTAGAATGACAATTGGGGGTGCAACACAAATACTAGAGATTGAGAGAATTTTGAGAGAAAATAAGAGAGGTATGGGTGAAGAAATGGCATTCAGATGGTCATTTAAATTGATTTGACCGCGATTGTAGTCCTAGTTCCATGATCACGGTCACGCAACCTCCGCGATCATGGTGGCATGGACTGTGATCGCGGTAACTGAGACCAAACAATCGGGTCTCCTACATTTCCTACCCAATCCAAACTAGCCAATTTCACACGTTTCTCACTTCAAGTTTCTTTAACATTCCTTCTAGTGCTAACATCTCATGGATTATGCAAGGATAAATGCAAAAATAAAATATACTCTATCATGCATAAATAAAAAAGATATGTGCCACTTTGCCTAGCGTGATGGGTTGCCTCCCATCGAGCACTTATTTTAACACTGTGGCCCGATGCCTCTACCATTTTCCTTTGTGTCTCCACTTAGAAGTGCTGAATCTCCATCCTAACTTTTATTAAATATGCAATGAGAGGAAGAGGGATACAAGATTTAGATCTTCCAAGATAAGGCTTGGAAGAGGTGAGGAAATGGCAAGCAAGCTTTGATCTCACCATTTTGAAGATTTGAACCTTTTACCCAATTTTAAATCAATTTTGTGGCTTGGCCCCTTGGATAAAGGTATGCACATCAATGTTCTACTCTTGGTACATCAAAAGTTGTGTTCCTTGGCCTTTGATGGGCGAGTTTCCATATGCTTTTTTGAAATGTCAAATTCCAAAATGTAGGAATTATACTTCGTCTCCCCACAATTCATCATTTGTCTTTGTGGATAGATTGTCATCACATCCCCAAGGCACAATGTTGAAAAGTGGGTTGAATGAGGTCCAAACCCTAATTTCAAAATAGCCTCCTCCATAGCACATTCTCCCCAAAATAAATTAGAGTCATCATAAGAAATTTACCTTGATTCTTCTTTTGACTATAGTATCATTTCTTTTATTTTGGTTTCTTCTTCCTCATATGATTTAATTGATTGGGAAGTCACAGAGAAGTCTTCGCTACCAAGTTCATCATCATATCTTGGTTTCTCTTTTTGATAAATCTTTTCTTGGGAGATGGGTAATGTAGTGGTAGTTTCAAGCTTTTCTTCTTTGCCCATTTCCTCTATCTTGACAATTTGCCATCCTAATGCCTCTTGATGCATGTATTGTATACTTTCCTCAGTTGTATCTACCCAATCCAAAATAACTAGTAGCCTTGTGTCAAAGCTATTGGACTCGGTATGTTGTTCTTTTTTCTTCTCATCATAAGACCTATAAAGCTCATAAGAAGAACTAGCAACACAGTTATCATAATAGGGGGAAGGGGTATTTGGACAGTCATCCCAATGTCCATCTTGACCCATACATAAAGAACTCCTATACTCCCTATAAGATTGAGATGTTGGGTCCATCTCTCTTCGAAGAGCATAGTTTAATCTCTCCTAAAGTATGGTAAATCATAAATTGGACACGGGTCATTACGATAGGATTCCTGACTACCGACATCATACTTATTGGAATATGCCATAGAAAAAACTAAAATGGAATAAAAATCTACCTACAAAAAAACACTACAAACAAATATTTACAAGCTTGAATTCAAGAAAGTAAACTAAAATTTCATGACTTAGGAGTCATCGTCAATATATTTACCCAACTTAAAAGTCGGGGTCGAATCCACAAGGAACAATGTGAGTGGCAATCAAGTTGATTCAAGATAATAGATACAAGTTAAATTCAAACCAATAGTACAAAAAGATAAAAATGGGGGAGAAAAGTATTAACACTAATGTTTCTTTTTTTGTTTTTCTAGTATAAATTCAGGGCTATGAATATTTAGAGTTTTAACAACTAGGAACGAATCTTGGGATTATGCATTACTAAGGGAATAACATGTGGGTGTTAGTAATAAACGTCAATTTAGTAAATCAAATATGGGTAAGTTGGGTTATAGATTTTGATTCTAGTCTTTCAACAAAACACCAAACTATCACTCATTGATTCTTTCAAATACCTAATGGATGTGTTCAACATTTGGTAACCAAACCTCAATTTAGGCATCCCTATTTCTAGGATGATACCCATGGTATAATTAACTTGACAATCACCCTTATGTCTAAGATAGTGAAAATTTAGCAAACTACATACATAATTATCTATCATTGCTTTGGTCTCCACATCCCTTTTTCAAGGATGATATGGATTCCTAAAGTTTACCTAAAATCCTTCTTTTGAAGATGGCCTTGAGCTTTCTAGAGTTTGGAGCTTTCACTCATCAAACCCATATGGGTATTTGGGGATTTTACCTACAAATCCCAACCAAGTTAGCATAGCAATGATAAAACCCATATGTATAAACTACCAAATAGAGGCTAATAATAGCAACCCATACACACTTTAGCCCCTATTCACACATAACCCCAAGAGGGAGATTTAGCTATATATAAGATAAATAAGCAAATATATACCCATAATCTCCATTGAAATGATTTATTGAGCTTAAGTGAATGTTACTACAAACTTTGCACTCCCATAAATCAATAATGGAAGTGAGCTATTCCTCTTCGTATAAGGTCTCCAATGTATTCTTCACCCACAATATTTTCATTTTATTGGGCGAGGGACTTTGACTATAAGTCGTTTCATTAAGCAAGGGAATTTAACCACAAGCTATTTCATTAGGTGAGGAACTTTAACCACAAGCCATTTTATTGGACAAGGGACTTTGAACATAATACATTTCATTGGGCGAGGGAATTTAACCACAAGCCATTTATTGGGCGAGGGACTCTAACCACAATCCATTTCATTGGACGAGGGAACTTAACCACAAGCCATTTCATTGCCATTGTTAGTCGACATTTGAGATCTTAACCCCTTGAGTTCTACCTTAACATCCATACAATTCATTTCAACAGTTAAGGACTTAAATAATTTATCCTGAACACAAAAACAGGGGACCATAAGGTCTTCATGGGAACATTTATTGATTGAACACTTTAGTAGGCCAATGCCTTAACATAAATCATCATTCAATTCATTCGTTAGTCATCAAGACCCTTACCAAATCAATCATTCTTCATTAGTATTTCTATACCACACTTAAGTTCTACACACAATTCAAGTTCATGTTTAGGGGATTGAACCCTTTTCTTAGCCATCAAACTAACATGGTCATAATTTTACTAATTAGAAATTTTAATATAATTTTATTAGGTTATCGATTTAACCATTAATTAAAACATAAAATCAAAAACTGAATCAATAGATAAATAAAGAAATTTAGAATTGTTAATTTAATAACCAGATACTAAAAATCAATAACATTTCTCTTTTTATTTTATTGATTAATTCAGTTTACGCACTCCCATAATTTAGCTCTCAGCTAGCGGAGTACTTTATTTTTAAGAAAATAATTATATGGCTAACAACATAATTAAAATACTATTTATAAACTATTCTTACTTATTGGGCCATCACACCATCTAAAGTCATAAATTAATCCATTACATGATTAACAAGGTTCTTACCAACCATTTACTAAGCATTCATATTCATTATGACTTAATACATGGCCAACAATGCCTTTACCAACCACTTATCAAGTATTCATATTTATTATAGCAATATCATATTCCATTCATGATCACTAGACCAATACCCTAGTTCAATACACCAAAACATGTCACTAGACTGTAATACCCCATATTTTGTATGGTCTGGTTCTATTTATATGGAACTTGGTACAACATTGTGTATAGGTAATGGATGAGATTTTTTATGTGAGTATTGATGGTATAGATGAAGTTCTAAATACTGCCTATACATTTTAGTATGGTGTAACCAAGTTAACACCAACACAATAATTTAAACTTGGGATCGCAAGTTAGAATTTGAATCTAAAGTTTAAAGTGATCAAGTGTAGACAAGTTTCAAGTTAGATTAAAAGGGTTAAGGTCTGAAAATGAAATAAAAATATTGAGGTGCTTTCTTGACTTAATTAAGTTAGTAGGTAAGTCACCTACTTTAGCTATATGGACCAAGTTAATGTACCCAAGACTATGGATCATATTTGGTCCTATGTTATTGTACTCATTTGGACCTATCTTAAGTAAAAGAAAAGGAAATTAAGAAATGACCAACACTTAAATCTGCCAAAGGCCTAAGTTAATTGATCCTAAATAAGAATTTAAGCAAGTAGGTGCATCACCTACTTCTACCTTTTGATCAACTTGATCTCTTTAAGTAAGTGCATCACCTACTTGGACCCATTTGACCAATTTTGAGGTCTAAAATACAGCTAAATAGATGGCAAAAATAGGGCCTTTATAATTCCAAGTTGCTGGTCATTTTCTTTAATTCTAAGTCACAAAAAGTATCATATTTCATAGAGTTCTCCTTACTTCTCTCTAAAGTAGCTCAGAGTATCCTTGATTCTCCTTCTAGTGTTCTTAAAGAAACCCTCACCAAGGTAAGTGAAAACAATTATGGTTTAGCTTAATTCTCCTAAAGAAGATTAGGAAAACATGCTATTAATGCTTAATTATAAGTCCATGGCTGAATATAAAGTAAGCTAACTGCTCACTTTTTCTTTGTTATTAAGAGACTTCTTTTCTTCTTTGGTTTAACGTGTGATGGAAAGTTCAAGTTCTTGAAGAGTTTGAATTAGAAGGATAAGTTGCAAAAAATTAAGGTAAGGTGACTGCTCCATTTTTTCCTTCTTATATATGAATTTGGGAAAGAATTATGGATGTGTTATTTTTGAGAAATCAATGGATGATGAGTTCCATATTTGATTGCTACAATAAAAAGTATTTGTGGCTGAATTGTGGATTATTTTGTGTGTACATTTGGGGGCTTCCAGGTTGATGTTGGGTAAAAGTGTGATTAGTTCGTATTAAAATATAGAATAAAGGTGTGGTGATACACAACCAAATTAATTATTGTATATATTTATTGCCCATGCCGTTTTGTGTATCGTTTAGAGGGTGTAATGAAGCCAAAGTTGTTATGAGGGATCATATAATAATATTTATGGTATGTAGGTGTAATTGGAGGAGAAAAAGGTTAAAATAACACCCTCTATTAATAAACTAAGGGCTTATTGCCCGACTACTATTTTGGGCAAAGTTAAGTAGCCCAATATGTTGGCGAGTTACTGATATTAGTTTTACTATATACTTTATTATAGATAAACAATCCTAAAGGATGGAAGATAAATTGTGTTAATAGTGGATTTATACAAATAGGTATGTAAGGCTACTCTATGTCGTATTGTTTGTCATGAAATCTAACACTTGTGGTACAAAGTAAGTTTCTAAAGCTCTCTCATAATAAATGATACCTAGTGGCAACACATGACCTCCCATCTAGCTAATGACCTTGTTCCTACTCCGTTATGTGTTAAAATACCTTACCACATGCTTATTATAAACTTTGCATTTTTACATTCACTAGAAAGTCTCAAGAGTTCTCCTTTAAGTCAAATAGGACCCATATGTTATTTTTAGCTCCTGAACATTTCATCCTTATAGAATCTACTCTTTACCTCTTTGTTATTTCAATAAGTGTTTAGTCATATATCTCTTATTGGTAGGTTATTATTCAAAGGTACCAAAATGTTACAACTACTAAAGTAATAATCTCAAAGGCTAAATAAACTAACGCAGATCTTAATTAAATGAACGGAAGCTCAGGGGCATAAACTTAGCATGGGACGATCCCAATAACTTTATATGTGGGTGGAAAATTAAGAGTGTAAGCCTATCATAGATCAATCTAGATGTTTATATATGGGTGGCAACTCTGGGGTGTAAGCCTAGCATGGGCCTCTACCAATTTGTCTATTTACCACTGATCAGCTGGTCATTTGTATCATATATCTTACGAATATTATGAAGTAAGAATAGAAAAATGAATAAAAAAATGTAATGTACCTAGCCCTACAATTATATATAAAGGTGGTCTACTAGCACTATTTGTACATTTGTATCTGATTTCTATTAAGCCCCTATATCACGTGTGGTTACTTTCAACCTTACATATTTAGTACATATTTTCATACTAATGCCCCTTATGGGTGACCTATATTTCTTGTTACAGCCACAGGTACTTCAGCTAATATACCTTCTCAGTAGGAGCCCAGGATATCTAATGTCTATTGGTGAGCTCCAGATTGATTTAGGGTTTTTTGAGTCTGTTTTATATATTTTGGTATTGCACCAAAGTTCAGAGTATGGTAGGGGTTTTTACCGACCTTAACTAAGTATCTATGTATCTTTTAGAGTCTTTGTAGACCAATGTAAAGTTAAGCATGATAGTGTTTTATCTTTTAGATGTTATGGCCCCAACGGCTAAGTCTGGTATATATAGCTTTGGTCTTGTCGTTTATTTCTCATTAATGCATTATATCTATGTATGGCAAACCTTTGGTTACTATAGTTACATGCATGAGAAGTACAAGGTTACAGATTAGTTCTCTCGAGCCTTCACGACTATGGGTGCCTGTCTGCCCCAACAGGATTTGAGGTGTGACCAAAGTAGTATCAGAGTAGGTCATCCTTTGGAGTCTACAAAGACATGTCTATGTAGAGTCTTGATTATAGGTGTGTTATGCACCACATATATAAATAGGAGGCTATGGGAAATTTAGGGGTTGTATCTTCTTCTTCTTCATATCTTAGATCATTCAATAGAGCCCAAGCTATAGGTGAAGTCATATTTTACCATTGAATCTATTTATTTTCTTATCATAGTAAAGATGCTAATTACGAGAAGGAGTAAGAATATAGGTAATTGAGTAGACATGGCTGCCAGAGAAGGGACCAACAAGTCACCACCGAGACAAGCTAATCAAAGTGAGGCTTAAGATAAGTTTATATCACATACCTCTTCTACTTCTCCATCTTCATAAGAGCTAAGGAGGAGAAGAACAGTATCCTTAAAACCACCTCTTAATGATACTAAGAAAGATCTAAGGAATGGAGTGCAATTGATTGCTTGTTTAGTTTCTGAACAAACTCAAGGACAAACTATTCCAACCATAAGTTCTAGTGATACAGATAGGGTAGCTAGCCTATGGACGTAGGATTTTCTTAAGTTGGATCCTCCCACTTTCACCGGATCAGATCTTAATGAAGACACACAAGAATTTATTAATTAAATCCAAAGGGCTATAGATGTCATGCATGTATCAGGTAAAGAGAGTTGAGCTAGTAGTATATAGATTCAAAAAGGAGACTATATTTTGGTAAGAAAACTAGAAACGATCTAGGGGTATCTATGCACCTTCAACTACTTGGAAAGAGTTCAAAGGGGCATTTCTTGATCATTACCTTCTGTTTGAGATTTGAGATGCCCATGCAGATCAGTTACTGAATCTTCGCCAAGGAAATATAAGCTTGAGGAAGTACAACCTCTGATTTAACTCTTTGTCTATGTATGCTCTTAATGTAGTAGCTACTATGTATGATAGAGTTCATCGATATCTGGATAGATTGGATCCATATCTTATTAGAGATTTTATTATTATTTCCTTGAACAAAGACATGGATATAGCAAGGATACAAGCTTTTACACAAAAAATGGAGGTTCAGAGGCAAAAAAGAAGAACACAAGAATTAGAAAGAGGGTATTCCAAGAGGGCCAAATCTATGGGGCATTTTATGGTATCCCAATAAGAGTTTAGGCCTCGATTTTCTAATAAACCGCCTAGACCATCATTTTATTATTCTATAGCTAGTGCTCCATCCCCGCTTTAAGGGTCCAAGGCTAATCAATTTGGGAAAAGAAGTGAGAGTCAGAGTTTACAAGAAGCTGGGTATCAAGAGCAAAGGAGTATAAGCCAGTTAAGGCCTCCTCAGTAGAAATGTAAACAATGTGGAAAGCTTTATTTAGATGCATACCAATTTGGGATAAATGCTTGCATTTGGTATGGTATGTCAGGACATATGATGAGAAAATGCCCACAAAGGGGAATGGGTTGTATGGCAAGACCTATTGGATCAGCCATTGCATCATTATCATTGGTGCCTTTTTTAGGTAGCGGTGTGCAACCAATAGGTCATAGTAGAGGTGTTAAAGGAGCAGCTAGTTCTAGTGGGGTTCAGAATTATACATATTCTCTAGCGGATCTACAAAATTTAGTGGCTTCTCTCGATGTGGTTACCGGTAAATTGTCTATATTTTCACATAATGTATATGCATTAATTGATACAAGTTCTACATTATCATATGTCACTCCATTGATAGCTGAAAAGTTCAAAAGAATACCGAAATTACTAGTTAAGCCATTTTATGTGTCTACACTAGTTGGTGAATCTATTATAGCTAGGAAAGTGTATAGAAATTGTATAATTACTATTTATGGTCGTGATATAATGGCTGATCTTGTTGAGTTATAAATGGCAGATTTTGGTGTTATAATGGATATGGACTGGTTGGCTTTTTGTTATGGCACAGTAGATTGCCGAACTAAGAGGGTGTATTTCTATTTTCCAAGAGAGCTAGTCCTTGAATGGAGGAATAATATTGCTTTGAAAAGAGGTAAATTTATTTCTTATTTTAAGGAAAAAAGGATGATTTCCAAGGGTTACATATATCATTTAGTTAGAGTGAAGGATATAGATGCGAAGCCATTAACTCTTCAAACTATTCCGGTGGTAAATGAATTTCCTGATGTATTTCTTGAAGTTCTTCCAGGTTTTCCTCCAAAATGAGAAGTAGAGTTTTGTATTGATGTGATTCCAGGTACTCAGCAAATCTTAGTTCCTCCATATAGAGTGACCATGATAAAATTATAAGAGTTGAAAGAGCAATTAAAAGACTTTCTAGAGAAAGGATTCATAAGGCCTAGTATGTCCATTTGGGGTGCACCAATGTTATTTATACGTAAGAAAGATGGATCATTGAGAATGCGTATTGACTACCATCAACTGAATAAGGTGACTATTAAGAATAAATATCCCCTTCCAAGAATTTATGATTTATTTGATCAGTTACAAGGCGCAAAGTATTTCTCAAAGATAGATTTGAGGTCGGGTTACCACCAAGTAAGGGTCAAAGAGAATGATATACCCAAGATAACTTTTTGAACATTGTATGGTTATTATGAGTTTTTAGTCATGCCCTTTGGGTTAACTAATGCACCTGCAACTTTTATGGATTTGATGAATAGGGTGTTCAAGACATTCTTAGATGTGTTTGTGATAGTCTTTATAGATGATATTATGGTATATTTGAGATCAAAAGAGGACCATGCCTGTCATTTACGATAGGTGTTATAGATTCTTCATGATTGTAAGTTATATATAAAGTTCTCTAAATGTGAGTTTTGGTTAAAATCTATGGCATTATTGGGTCATATCTTAGCTAATGAAGGAATAAAGGTTTATACTCAAAAGATAGAAGCTGTGAAGAACTGGCCAAGAACTATAACACCTATTAAGGTTAATAGTTTCCTTGTGTTGGCAGGTTATTATAGGAGGTTTGTTGAATGGTTTTCTTCAGTTTCTGCACCTTTAACAAAGCTAATAGACAAATCATACAAGTTTCAATAGAATGATGCATGTGAAAGGAGTTTTCAAGATCTGAAGAATAAGTTGAATTCTACACCCGTATTGGTACTTCCAGAAGGCACAGAAGGATATGTAGTATATTATGATGCTTCAAGAATCGGCTTAGGATGTTTACTGATGCAGTATGGTAAAATAATAGCATATACCTCAAGATAATTGTGGCCACATAAGAAAAATTATCCTACATATGATCTTGAGCTAGCAACAGTTATATTTGCTTTAAAGATATGACACCATTACTTGTATGGGATTCATGTTGAAATATATACAGACCATAAGATTTTGAAATAAATATTTAGCCAGAAGGACCTAAATTTGAGGAAGCGAAGGTGGCTTGAATTATTAAAAGACTATGATGTTGATATCATGCATCATCTGAGGAATATAAATGATAGCTGATGCGTTAAGTCGTAAGGCTATGGTGGGCACTTATGGGCAGCCTGTGAAATGACAAGGGATGACTAAAGTTCTATACTAACTAGCTAATTTTGGGGTTCACCTTATTGAAACTCCTGATGAGGGACTTATTATGGGTAATGTAACAAAATCTTCATTAGTAACCAAAGTAAAAGAGAAGCAATATGAAGATTCTATTCTATTACAGCTTAAGGAGAATGTACAATGTTATGACAAAGGTATTTGAGCTCTCACAAGAGGGAGTACTTTGGTGCCAAAACAGATTATGCATGCCTAATATAGATGGGATAAGAAAGAGGATTATGATAGAGGTACATCATTCAAGGTATTCTATCCTTCCAAGGTCAACTAAAATGTATCATGATTTGAAAGAAGTTTATGGGTGGGGTAACATGAAAAAGAACATTGCAGAATTTGTAGTCGAGTATCCGAATTGTCAAAGAGTTAAAGTAGAGCACCAAAAGATCAGGGGTTATATTCAATGTATAGATCTTTCAATCTGGAAGTGGGACATGATCAGCATGTCATTTGTCACTAGTTTGCCTCGTACATCTCAAAGGTTCGATTCCATATGGTTAATAGTTTATAGGCTTACCAAATTAGCATACTTTCTACCAGTTAGGACCACTTACACAGTTGAAGAGTATGCAAAATTGTATATCAAAGAGATAGTTCGGCTACACGGAGTACCAATCTCTATTTGATCGAATATGGAAGCTCAATTTACTACAAATTTTTGGAAGTCTTTTCAGAGAAATTTAGGAACACAAGTGAATCTAAGTACAACTTTTCATCCACAAATAGATGGACAAGCAGAATGTACCATCCAAGCACTTGAAGATATGATACAAGATTATGTATTAGACTTTAAAGGTAGTTGGGATGATCATGTGCCTCTTATCAAGTTCTCCTACAAAAATATCTATCATTCAAGTATCAAAATGGCACCATATGAATCTTTGTATGGAAAAAAGTGTAGATCACCACTTAGATGGTTTGAAGTGGGTGAAGCTGCGTTGTTTGGTATAGATCTTGTTCATTAAGCTATGAAAAAGGTTAAGGTGATTCAGAAGTGGATAGAGATCATATACAGATATTAGAAGAAGGGGGCTAGAGTTTGATATCGATGATTGGGTATTCTTGAAGGTATCACAAATAAAAGGGGTAATGAGTTTTAGTAAGAAAGGAAAACTAAGTCCACATTATGTAGGACCATATAAAATTATTCAAAGGTTTGTTCAAGTCACATAAAAGTTAGAGCTACCCCAAGAGCTCTAAACAGTCCACCCAATGTTTCACATCTTAATGCTTCGAAACTGCATTAGAGATCCATCTTATATTACTCCTACTAAAGATGTACAAGTCATGGAAGATCTCATCTATGAAGAAATACCTGTTGCCATTCTAGATCGACAAGTTAAGAAGTTAAGAAATAAGGAAATAGATTTTATAAAAGTACTTTAGAGGAACCATCAAATAGAAGAGGTCACATGGGAAGCTGAAGAAGGGATGAAATCCAAGTACCCCTATTTATTTGAATACGAAGAGAAAGTCCAAGATGCTAAATTAAATCAATAACAAGTAATTATAATATATAAGTATCGTGTGATAATATGAATATTAACCTTAGGCTTGAAATTGTTTAGGTTGGACAGTTATGCTAACATTCGAGGATGAATGTTCCTAAAGGGAAAGGATGTAACACCCCATATTTTGGATGTTCCAGTTCTATTTATATGGAACTTGGTATAGATTGTGCATAGGTAATGGACGAGATTTGTTATGCGAGTATTGATGGTATAAATGGAGTTCTAAATACTGCCCATACATTTTAGTGTGACGCAACCAAGTTAACACCGATACAACTATTTAAACTTAAAATTGTAAGCTAGTATTTGAATCTAAAGTTTGAAGTAACCAAGTGTGTACAAGTAGCAAGTTAGATTTAAAAGTTTAAGCACTAAAAAAGGAATATAATATTGAGGTGCTTGCTTGACGTAATTAAGATAGTAGGTGAGTCACCTACTTGAGCTATATGGACCAAGTTAATGGACCCAAGGCTACGGATCATATTTGGTCCTATGTTAATGTACTATTTGGGCCTAACTTAAGTAAAAGAAAAGGAAGTGAAGAAATGGCCCAACACTTAAATCTACCAAAGGCCGAAGTTAATTAAGCAAAAATAAGAATTTAATTAAGTAGGTGCATCACCTACTTTGACCTTTTGATCAACTTATCTATTTAAGTTGGTAGATCACCTTACTTGGACCCATTTAACCAATTTAGAGGTCCAAAATAAAGCTAAATAGATGGCCAAAAATAGGGCCTTTATAAGGCCAGGTTTCTGGTTATTTCCTTTAATTCTAAGTCATAAAAAGTACCATATTTCATAAAGTTCTCCCTACTTCTCTCTAAAATAGCTAGGAGTAGCACTAATTCTCCTTCTAGGGTTCTTGAAAAAACCCTCACCTAGGTAAGTAAAAAAAATTATGGTTTAGCTTAATTCTCCCATAGAAGATTAGGAAAACATGCTATTCATGATTAATTATAAGTCTATGTCAGAATATAAAGTAAGCTAACTGCTCACTTTTTGTTTGTTATTAATAGACTTCTCTTTTCTTCTTTGATTTAAAGTGTGAAGGAAAGTTTAAGTTCTTGAAGAGTTCGAATTAGAAGGATAAGTTGCAAAAAATTGAGGTAAGGTGACTGCTCCATTTAGTCCTCCTTATATATGAATTTTGGAAAGAATTATGGATGTGTTGTTATTGAGAACTCAACGGATGATGAGTTCCATATTTGATTGAAATAATAAAATGGATTTGAGGCTATTTTGTGGACTATTTTGTGTGTATATATTGGGGATTCTAGGTTGATGTTGGGGAAAGGTGTGATTAGTTGGTATTGAAATATAAAAGAAAAGTGTGGTGGTATACCACCGAATTAATTGTTGTATATATTTATTGCCCATGTTATTTTGTGTATTTTAGAGGGTGTAATGAAGCTAAAGTTGTTTTGGGGTATGTTATAAGAATATGTATGGTATGTGGGTGTAATTGGAGGAGAAAAAAGTTAAAATAACACCCTTGATTGATAAATTAAGGGCTTACTGCCCGGCTATAATTTTGGCAAAGTTAAGTAACCCAATATGTTGGCTAGTTACTGATATTAGTTATACCATATGCTTTATTATAGATAAACAATCCTAAAGGCTAGAAATTAAGTTGGGTTATAGTGGAGTTATACAACCAGGTATGTAATACTCTATGTCATATTCTTTGGCATGAAATCTAACACTTGTGGTACAAAGTAAGCTTCTAAAGCTCTCCCATAATAAATGGTACCTAGTGGCAGAATATGGCCTCCCATATAGCTAATGACCTTGTTCCCACTTCATAATGTGTTAAAATACCTCACTATATGCTTATTATCAAGTCTGCATTTTTACATTCACTATCAAGTCTCAAGATTTCTCCTTTAAGTCAAATAAGACCCGTATGTTATTTTTCATCTGTGTACAATCAGCTCCGTACCTCTTTGTCATTGTATTAATTGTTTATTGACATATATCTTATTGAATAGATTATTGTTCAAAGGAACCAAAATGTTATGACCACCAAAGTAACAATCTCTAAGGCTAAATAAACTAAGTAACACAAATCTTAATTGAACGGGTGGTAGCTTAGGGGCATAAGCCTAGCATGGGCCAATTCGGATACCGGATACCTTTATAAGTGGGTGGAAGCTTAGGGTCATAAGCCTAGCATGGGAAAATCCCAATTTGTCTATTTACCACTGATTCACTGGTCATTTGTATCATGTGGCTTACAAATATTCTGAAGTAAGAAAAGTAAAATAAAGAAAATAATGTAATGTACCTGACCCTACAAGTACATATAAAGATGATCTACTAGCACTATTTGTACACTTGTAGCTGATTTCCATTGAGCTCCTATATCATGTATGGTTACTTTTAGCCTTACATATTGAGTACATTTTTTCATACTGTTTCCTGTTATGGGATCTTTATTTCATGCTATAAGCACAAGTGCTTTAGCTAATACACCTTCTCAATAGGAGCCCAGGATATCTAGCATTGGTGAGTTCCAGATTGATTCGGGGCTTTTCGAGTCTGTTTTATATATTTTGGTATTGTATCAAAGTTAAGAGAATGGTAGGGGTTTTCCCAACCTTTACTATGTGTCTACATATATTTTAGAAGCTTCGTAGACTAATGTAAAGTTAATCATGATAGTGTCTTATCTTTTAGATGGTATGGCCACAACGGCCAAATCTGGTATGTATAGTTTTGGGCTTTTCATTTATTTCTCTTCAATACATTATATACATGCACGGCAAAACCTTTGGTTATTATATTTACATTCATAAGAAGCACAACGTTATGGATTGGTTCTCTCGGGCCTTCACAGCTATGGGTGCCTGTCGGCCCTAATAGGATTTAAGGCTTGACATAGACATTTCATTTAGACATTTTCACAAACACCTTGTGTGCACACCTTTATCCAAGCCAATTTCATGGTAGAATTCATTAATATTAGGGTTAATCAAGATCCATTTGTTAAACTACATATATCAACACCCACATATGAAAACCACCACCAATATCATAAATAATCACAAGTCTAAGGAAGAGCAAACATTATGCATCATTTGACAACAAAAACCCTTTTCATTTAATTTAAAAATCACCATGTACACTTACTAATCCAAGAGTGAAATACATGGTTTTTGAGTTATATAAAAATGGAGAGACATACATTCCCTATACAAGTTATTCAATGAAGAACTTGACACCTTTCTTGCCTCTAGATGAACCCTCTTAAAACCCTAGCCTCCAATTCTCCAAAATATGCTTGATAGAGTATTTAGGATGTTTGATACACTAAACATGTGTCTTAGGAGTTCACACACACTTGTATAGTGAGGGTAATTAGGGTTTTGAGGGTAGGAAATGACTATTGGGCTATAAGTTAAAAGCTGGAAAATGACCACGATGTTGGGTACGCCTCACTTGAGTCAACCGTACCCTAGGGTACGAGTGGTACCCTAACTCGTACCCTAGGCTTCTCCTAGGCCATATATACTATTTAGGGTACAAATAAACACCCTTGAGTCATATACAAAGGGTACGACTCATGCCGTAAACCGTACACACGACTCGTACCAAAAACAATCCACTCTAAGTTCAAGACACCACTCTATATGACCTTGTTAGGCACGACTCGTACCTTAGTGTATGATTGGGGGGATAACTCATACCTACGATAGTAATTAAACCTCACCACACTTCCTAGTGTACGAGAGGGGTTATACTACCCATATCCAATTGGTATGACTCATACCCTTAGTCATGCCTAGCTCAATGACATCAATTGAAGAAATTTTTCTCATGGTTCAAAGAGTAGGTGTTTTAATCTTTATGTGAGGCACTTTTATAACCCCCAAGACCTTAGAAGTTCTACATCGCTAGTTCTAAACTTTTTAACTTTTTGTTTCTTTCCTTTTGTTCTTTTTTCATAATAGGCTTTTCAGCATTAAGAGGAAATTTAGGCAAGTAAGTGTAGGTATAAGGACTAGACAAATTAAATGTGGGCACAAGAGCATAATGTTTATCATCATTAATATTCAGTATAGGTTATCTAGTAGAGTAGGAAGGCACAATCGGTGGATGAACATCAAAAGTAGGAACTTCAGGTAGGGGTGGTGCTAAAAACATGAACAATATGTGTAGCTGAGTACGTAGTAGTTTTGTGTTGAGGAGAGAAGAAATGAATATTAGAAGTGTTTGGATAATGTTTCCCCAGAGTAGACCCTGATGCATGTTGTGCCGTGTCAAAAAAATTGGGAAAGTGTGCATGTGACACGGGGGAAAACTACACTGATATTCCAGATTATCAGTGGGAACTAGAGAAGGAGGAAACCCATTAGCCTAAACTCGATGCATTTCTATCATTTACTGCCATAATTTCTGAATCTCTATATTAGCTTCTAAAATCTCATTCCTCAAACTCTCTTTATGATTGATGACAAGAACCTCAGTATCCTTGTTGGGCATAGCTAACTTTCTTTACGACTAGGTGTAATATGAGGGACCAACTAGAATGTCACATACCAACCACTTTAAACTAATTGAATAAGAAATAAAAAAAGTGTTAGAATGCAAAACTTTTTCAAAACTCATTTTTTTTTCACTTGAAAAGATCATCAAACCCAAGAAGGGCACCTACATATCTCATTGCTGAAAGAGGAGAATCAGGTGTGCATAGTTTGTGAAGTTTTGGCATAACATGGCCAATCAAACTCTCCTTTTTTCTTGAAACTTTAAAAATAAAAGAAAATAACATATTGTCAAAAGAATTGACAAAAATATTTTTGAATTTTTTAGCTTTTAAGATCCCTATACAAATTGAAACCTATGATTACCAAAGAAAAATCTTTTTGGGTTTTTGATTTTGAATTTTATACGAAAATGGAACTTGAAACGATTAAAGAAAAATATTTTAAGTAGTTTTATTTTAAAGTTGTATATGAAACACCTAATCTAAATGAAGAGTGAAAAAAATCTTTTTGAATATTTTAAATAAGATAACCAAACCCATGAAGGGCTGCCTACGTATCTCATCCCGAGAGAGGAGAATCAGGTGTGCATAGTTCATTCAGATTGGATAATTAGAGATTAAAAAGCTGACTGAACCCTGACTTGAAATACACGGCTACAAAAAAATAATGAACAAGGCCAATAAAATCTTTTTGAGTTTTCAATTTGACACATCACACAAAAATACACCAACAACTATGAAAAAGAAATATTTTTTGGTATTTGACACTTCATGCTAGGTCTCAATATGATGCAGATAAGGATGACCTAAAGGCTGACCTAGGCTAGGGTACACCAAAAAGGCTGTTTGGAGGGAGTGTATGGCTGATGGTGGCTACGATAGATTTTCTCCTACTCCATACCATCCAATGGCTCCCTTTCTTAAAATAAGGGTGACTCAACAAATGGTCGTTTACACAATATGTACTATGGGACTTTTTATGAAAGAATGACTCAGCGTAATACATATGATGCCAGATATAAAGTAATAGCCCATAATAGAAAAACAAAAAATACGTGGAACGTACGCACTCAACAATGATAAAAAAAATACAACCGATAACACAACCAATGTCTATAAGCCAATACAACTCAAAAATAAGCTTGAATTCTAAAAAATTCCCCAGCAAAGTCACTAGAGCTGTCATGCCCCTTTTAACAAACAAAGAATTGATTTTACATTTAAAAAGGGGTTTATTATTAAGTGACAAAAGATAAACTATGTTTAGAAAAGTTTTTTTCTATATTTAAACTTAGAGTCGCACTAACCATACAACTGGTGTGCCAAGTCACCTTTGGAAATCCATTTTCAAGATAATTTTATCTCTTTAAACTGATTGGCAAACAGAGATTCCGGTTAAGGAATTCTATTGACCGAGGGAAAGGTGTTAGACACCCCTTGATGCCGTGGTTCGACCATGGTCGCTTCATGGAGTATATTACCTAGTACAACACTATGAAATGCATAAACAAACAAAACACATAAAATAAGAAAACAAACAACCAAATAAAAATATCTAAAAAATAATGTCTAGTCCAATTTTTTACAAACCAAAATAAAAAAGATACTAAGATGTAAAACTACACTAACCTATGCTAATACTAAACTATGCTTTACCCGATTCTCCAGGCCTTGATCGCAAACCTCCTTTCCATACAAGATACTTTGGGGCATCCCCCAGTGAATAAGTACAACGTGCCTCATGGTATTCCCCGACAAATGAATACAATTTCAATTTCGTACGATAAGATAAAATATCATTTACAGATAAGATAAAATATCATTCACACATACATTCAAACATTCAAAAATCAACAATTCCTACAACCTACCATTTTCCTACTAATTTTGACCTATCATGATACTTTCATGTGAAAATTAATAACAAACAACCAATTGACGAAATCACTTTCCTTATGAATCAAAATTACCAATATTCACTTTTATAAATCCCATCCCAAATAACCAATTTTAATTCTCAAATGATATATCGTTATATCATACAATTCATAGCCAAACAATGAATTTTAACTAACCACTATTCACCAACAACAAGGATCAAACAACACATAATTATTCAATTAGATACATCAAATATAATAAACACTAAAATGAAAAGAGGGAGAGAATAGAGTTGGACCTAAATTTGAAGCTTTTAAAATTAAATATTACTCGAATAAGAAGATAGAAACCTTAACCTAGGACCTCGACTTGAACCTCAATACAAATAAATCTATCCTCGATATAGCCTTGACTATTTTTTGCCAACCTAAATCAAAAATCATAAACCAACAAGAAACCATACCTGATTTGTGCAAAAGTCCCTGTTACACTCGTTTATAATCAATGTTCACCAAAGTAAGACAAAAATAGGCTGGGTTCAGTCGGTTTGGGGGTTTTGCTACTTCTGGTGATTTTTTGATGACTTCAATGGGTTTTTTGGTGGGTGGGTGGGGGTTGATTTTAGGTTGATTTTTGGTGGAATAAAATGGACAATGTTGTTTTCCAGCGAGGATGGAGCTCTTTGGAGGTTTTTGGCGAGAACTGAATGGAAGAGTCTTTCTCTCTCGTCGACATTTTCTTTTCTGATCTCCTCTCTCCCATTTTCCATTATTTCTAATATACCTTTCTTCTCTCATTTCTCTTCAATTTACTTCAGCTTTCTCTCTAATTTTCACTTTCTTTATGTGTGTTCACCCCCTTCTTTATATGTACTGTGCGAATTGTATTGTATGTGTAATTATTTCTCTCAATATGTGTGTTAATCTCTATATAGAAAAATAGAAGAATGTGTCTATGAGAGCTGTGAATGTGTGTATTATATTATGTATTTTCCTCAGGGTGAGTGGAATTATGGGTATATATAGAGAAAAAAATATAAAGTAAGATAGGGAAGGGGTACGTGGGATGGGGTAGGGGTATGTGGGAGAGGGGGTTGGGGTGGTTAGGATAAGGTGTCCCAATTAGTTAGGATAGGTTGTTATTTTAGTATCTAATGGTTAATTTTTATTTTTTAGTGGAAGGATCATCACATGGGGGTGAGGTATATGGTATGGTGGGGATAAAAGGGTGAAATTTAACTTTTGGGACGTTTAAAATTACGTGTCTAAACTAAGAAGAGGAAAGAAAAAAAAAGTTTGGTGATAGTAAACATGTGCTGGGCTCCATACAACTACAGCTCCGAGTCATAACCACAGGGTACAAATCATTTGAACAAGTTGTAATATAGATATAGCCTAGGTGAGTAGTAGCTGGTCAGATTTTAAGTCCTTCTAATGAGTCGTAATATTAGAATACAACTCATTACCAACACTTTTATGCTGACCAGAACAAATTTCTTATTGTGTATAAGTTTCCTAGTCATAATGACTCCTAACTATAAGTCATAGGGATTGATTATGACTCATTCAGTTGAGTTGTAGTGATACCAGAACCCACACTCTTCTAATCCTCCATGGTCTCAGTGGTTATGAGTCGCATAATGACTCGTTAAGTGTATGATTCATTAGGAGTCTTGTATCCACTATAACATAGGGGTTTAGACTTTTTTGGTTCCAATACTTAGTCCCATCACTAAAATATACGTTCAAATTCATATCACCACACCATATATTCATCCCTAAATAATGTATTAACACATGAAGTCAATTTATACGACCATTTTCATAGTACTTTACAAAAATTCTCAAGAATAAGAATTGGCTAAAGTCAAACATACTTGAATCAAGAAGCCCAAGTAACTCACATATTATTTTTAATACCCAACTTAGAATATATATAATTTTAAGCCTAAAATACTCACGTGTTTGGTTGAGAGTTGGATTTCTTGACTTCAATGAAATTTTGCCCTTCTCTTAAGATTTTCAACTTTTGGGAGATCTTAGTTTGTTTATTTTGATGTTTAGGATGAATATGGAGTGTTTGTGAGCATTTCTAGGCAAGAATCAATGGAGGGAGTCCACAAATTAAAATATTGGAGTGCCCATTTTGGTTGCCCCTTTTATTTTAAATCGTAATTTCGATAGGGTCGACTCATGATGCTTGATCTGTTAGGCTTGGTTATGAGTCTTCATTATGACTCATAACCATTTCTTATGAGTTTTATACCCCCTCCGTAAAGACTGGAACCTTACCTGGGTCTCTAGTAATTAAAAATCAATATGACGAGTTATAAACCAAGATTTATTCTGAGAATCATAATGACTCCAGATACCACATACCTAAAAGTTATTCAATTTCCAGGTCCTTGCGACTCCTACTCACTAGTAGTGATGTATGGTTACGACTTGTAAAGTGCCTCGTATGGCTTGGTTTAAGCAAATTTCTGGCGGACTCCTATAATTTTCAGTCCTGAACATTGAACACGTATGTCACCCTAAACTATAATAAGTACCAAACTTAGGTTGGCTTCCATGAATCTCTTGATTTAACATCGCGGCATAATATGGCTAGGCCAGATACTCTGAAACACCTATACTTTGGTCCCTTATAAAAATTCCCTTGGTTGAAGTTTTAGGGAAAGGTATGACTCAAGAGTACTAGTCGTACTCTAGGATATGACTTGGTATCCCCTCACTCATATGTTAGTTAGTGTATTAGGGGTTACCTTCTATCCAAGGTATGATTTAACCTCTCCCAAGTAATATGTTAGGTACAAGTCATATATTGCCTAGTAGTATAATGCTCGACGTAATTACCAAAGCATTCTGACTTGGGTATGGTTTGTAGGGTACCAGTCATACCTTAGGGTATGAGTCATGTATATGGATTTGTATGTTGGTTAGTTTTAGGGGTCCATTCGGAGGTCTAGGGTATGAGTTAGGGTACCACTCATACCCTAGGGTACTAGTCAAGGAGGTGATTCGTACCCTCCTAGTTCTATTTTCAGCTTCTAAGCTGAGGAAATTTTAGAATTTCTCCACCCAACAAACCTTATAACCACAACTTATAACCTTATTTGTGAAATACCTAGGCCTTGGACCTTTAGAAGAAATTCCCTTAGTTGAAGCTTCTGGACTAGGTCCAACTCCAGGATACTAGTCATACTCTTGGATACGACTTAGTGACCCCTCATTCACATTTTAGGCAGTATGCTGGGGGTTACAAATTATCCAAGATATGGTTTAGTCTCCCCATGGTAGTATGTTATATTACGGGTCATATGCTACCTAGTCATATGGAGTGTTGGTTCTGAGCTAGTAGACACTGTCTTAGGTATAGTTTGGGATATAGTTTAGGGTACCATTCATACTCTAAGATACTAGTCATGTATGTGTAGTCGTACCTTGGGTAGTATAGGGGTCCTTGGTGAGGCCTAGGGTACGATCTAGGGTACTACTCTTACCCTAGGTATGCTTTAGTCAAGTTAGTCGTACCCTCCTGGAAAGTCACTTTTCAGATTTTAAGCCAAGGGATTTATGGTCATTTACCACCCTAAAACACTTAAGTACCTTCACTATATAATGTATTGTAGCCTCCTAAAATATATCTTTGGTGGATCAAACATTCCAAATACTCTTTCAAACTAACTATTGAAGAATTGGAAGCTAAGGTTCCATAAGTGTTGTTCTAGAGTAAAGAAGGTGTCAAGTCTTTTCGTGGATCATCTTGTATAAGGCATGTAACTCTTTTATTTACTTGTTAACTCATGTATTACGTGTTTTAAACATGGATTATGACTTGTAAATAGTGATTTTGAAATCAAATGTTAAGGGTCTTGATGCCTAGTGTTGAGTAATGTGTACTCTTGCCTAGACTTGTGTTTATAGTTAATTTTGGTGATGAATTACACATGTGGGTACTTGTTCTTTGTCGTTTAATAAGTGGGTCATAATTAACCTAAGATTTATGATTCCTACTTTGATTTTGGCCTTGGTAAAGGCATGCCCATACGATGTTTGTGAAAATGTCTAAGAGAAATATCTAGTCATATATTGATGGTGTTTAAAACTAGGACAATAGTCCAATAAATATGAGTGGTGGGTGAATAGTGTTGCAAATACCTTGTTAGCCATATAATTAGTCAATTTATAACCTTGATGGTTTGATGGCTAAAAGGGTTAAAGTCGTTAAACCTGAACTAGAATTGTGTTTGAACTAAAGAGTGGTGTAAGAATGCAAATAAAGAATGAATGATTTTGTAAGGGTCTTGATGACCACAATTTGACTTGACTGATATTTCAAGATAATATGTTTCCTTATTAAAGTGATTGTTTGATATGTGATTCATGAAGAACTTATGGTCATGTATGATGTTGAATTGTGGGCTTGATGGCTTAGAATGGTTAAATAGGTTAAAGTCCCTAAATATGAATGGTGTGATGTGAATGCATGGACAAAGGGTTAGAGTCCCAATGTTGATTAGTAATGGATGTAATGTCTTGTGGTTAGAGTCCACATGCATAAAGAAAAGGCTTGTGGTTAGAGTCTACTTGTGTGATAGAATGGCTTATGGTTAGAGTCCACTTGACTATTGAAAAGGCTTGTGGTTAGAGTCTACTTTCTTAGTAAGATGGCTTGAGGTTAGAGTTCTCTTACTGGATGTAACCTAAGAGATGGAAGGCTAGAGTCCTCTATTTCATAGTTCGTGTTAGAGTTCTTTAAAATGCATGGTAAGGCCTTGTCATCTTTTGACACTTGATGTAGCCAAATTTTTTCACATGTCTATGTGTATAAATGTGGTGCCTTATGATGGTTTGACTTGTTATTGAATGATGATGATATTTTATCCTTACCCTTGAGTTACATACTAGCTCTCCAACCACTAACTATCTCCAGATGCTATGTCCCTATGCAGCATAGGGGCTAATGCTTTTTCTTCTTTTCCTGCATAGTGACAGGTGTTTGAGCGGTTCGTGTGATGATGTTGAAGTGGTGATCTTACATCCTTTGAAAGAAATCCATTTCATAGTCACTTAATCTTGGTTATAGACTTATTTTAGGCTTAGTATTTGGCTATTGTTGGGGGATTTTCCTAATAGGTTATAGACATCAGATTTGTAGAGGTTTTGTAGGTGACTTTGGACTTGGGTAGATTGAATTATTAAATATTGATATCAATGAATGAGTAGACTTTCTTAATTTATGAGTTCGAGTTTTGTTTCTACTATCTTATTATATGATCAGGGTTCATCCGATGCTTACAGAATAATGTGATGGTTAGGTGAGGTTATCGAGGTGATCTTCTATTCTTGTTGGGCTTGAGGTGCACATAAAACAAGGCCTAGTTTTGGTACTTGTCAAGTTGGTATCAGAGCCTAGGTTCATGGTTTATTAGGTGTCCATAAAGTTGTGTCGGGTAGAGTCTCTTTTATGGGTGTGTAGTGTACCACACTTATAAAAGAGAGGATACAATGCATTTAGGAATGTTTTACTTTCTGGATTATCTTATTTCGATCCATAGAGTTTAAGGTCTTGGATTCGTTTAATTTCTATTTTCTTATCTTTTAGATCATGCCACTAAGGAGATTTGATACTCAAGCAAATTCTTCTGTCTCGACCGAGGGCCCTATGTACGAAGCTCGTTAAACTTTTGGGGTCCAGACTTGGGCAAGGGCTATGATATCTGACTATACTCGTGGGGTTCCACTAGTACCCACTAACCCTGTTTGTGAGAGTGACCCTCCTACTCAGTCAAATCAAGGGGATGCTACTAATGCTTATTTTTGCCGCTCTATTAATATATTAACTTAATTGGTAGCTTCTCACTCTGAGCTTAGTGCTCTAGCTACCGTATCTTATAAGGCTATGAGAGTTGGCCAATTTATGAGGTTGCATCCTCCTATGTTTACGGGTGCGAAGGTAGAGAAAGATCCTCAAGGTTTCATTAATGAAATGGAGAGAATCTTTTGGATCATGCATGTTTCAGAGGTTGAGGCTATCTAGTTTTCTTTTAGCCAATTGAAACATGTAGAGTACCAATGGTATGAAGGGTGGGAACTATCTAGAGTTGTGGATATTAGTTTTGCTATTTAGGAGGAATTCTCTGAGTCCTTCTTGGACCACTTCTTTCCTTAAGAGTTGAGGGAAACAAAAATGGAAGAGTTTGTGAACTTGAAGCAAGGAAGGATGTCTATCAAGAAGTATACCTTAAAATTCCATTAGTTGTGTAGGTATGCTCCTGAAATGGTTTCTAGCATGAGGGCTAGAATACGTAAGTTTGCTTTGGAATTGTCTCATGAGTTGGTACTTGAGAGAAAGACAACTTTATTGATCAAAGGTATAGAAATATCTTGGTTGGTCGTATAGTTGCAATAAGTGGAGGAAGAGGAAAAGAAATAGGTTGAGTTTAGCGAAAGACAAGTAAAAAAATTTAGGCCTTCTGAGCAAAGTGGTAGAGATGGTGGCAAATGGCCAACAAATAAATGGGGAAGTTTGGATTCTTTCTCCTCGACTAATGCTCCTTACCTTAGGACATTAAGTAATTATCGGTCTCTATTTGGAGATGGGTTCTGGGCACTGAGTGCCCAATCTACGAATAGTGGGGCTTAGTCGGTTCCATCCTACCCTCCTTGTAGATTTTTTTGTCAGCATCACCGTGGACAATGTGAGAAGAGCAGGTATAAATGTTTTAGATATGGTCAGATTGGGAACATGCAATGAGAGTGCCCATCTCTAGTGGCTTCTTGGGCCAACAAGGCCCCTATTGCTACTTCAATAACTCCTACACCAAAAGGTGCAATTTTTGCTTCTATTTCTATTTCCTGTACTGGTGCTGGCGGAAATAGTTTGTTTGCACTTGCTACTCGCTAGGACTTTGAGGCCTCCCCCAATATTATCACGGGTATTTTGAAACTTTTCTCCTGTGATATGTATTATTTGATTGATTCGGGGTCCACTCTCTCTTATGTGACCTTATTTGTTGCTATGTATTTGGGTTTAAGTCCTAAGTGTTTGTTAGTTTCTTTTTCTATTTCTAACTCGGTAGGAGACTCTGTGGTTTTTGTAAGAGTCTATAGAGGTGTGTGGTAGCTGTTGGTAGTAAAGAAACTCTTGTAGACTGTATAGAGTTGAACATGGCTGATTTTGATATTTTTCTGGGGATGGATTGGTTGCATTCGTGCTATGCTTCCTTATATTGTTGAACCCTAGGGTCACGTTTAAATTCCTTAATGAGCCAGTCATTGAAAGGGAAAAGGGTTCTTTAGTGCCAAAGGGGAGGTTCATCTCATATCTTAGAGCTCGAAAGTTGATTTCTAAAGGGTGTTTGTATCATTTGGTCTGATTTAAATATTCTTAGTTGAAAGGTCCTTCCCTAGAATCCATCATTGTGGTTAATTAGTTTCTCAAGGGCTTTCTCGTTGACCTTTCTAGTATTCCTCTTGATAGGGAGATTGATTTTTGGATTGATCTTATTTCGGACACCCATCCAATTTTTATCCCTCCATATAGAATGGCTTTGGCAGAGTTGAAGGAGCTTAAGGAGAAATTGAAGAATATTTTAGATAAAGGTTTTATCCGTCCTAGTATGTCTCCTTGGAGTGCTCCTGTGTTGTTTGTGTGTAATAAGAATAGTCCTCTTCATATGTGCATTGATTATTGTCAGTTGAATAAAGTGACTGTAATGAATAAATATCCTCTTCATAGGATCGATGAATTGTTTGACCAGCTTCAAGGTGCAAAGTCTTTCTGCAAGATTGATCTTAGGTTAGGTTATCATCAACTTAAGATTAGGGAAGTCGATATCCCTAAAAATGCCTTCAGGACCCAATATGGTCACTATGAGTTCCTAGTTATGTATTTTGGGTTAACCAATGACCCCGCGGCATTTATGGATTTGATGAATAGGGTCTTTCATCTATTTTTGGACTTGTTTGTTATAGTCTTCATTGATGACATCTTATTTTATTCTAAGTGTGAGGCAGATAAAGCCGATCACCTTCGTGTTGTGTTGAAAACCTTAAAATATCATTGTTTGTATGCCAATTTATCTAAGTATGTGTTTTGGTTGAAGGCCATGACTTTCCTCGGTCATGTTATCTCTATTGAAGGGATCATGGTGGATCGATAGCAGGCTGTGGTAGGTAAGAAGTGGCCTAGCCCTGTGACTCCAACTGATTTTTAAAGTTTCTTGGGTCTAACCATATACTATAGGAGATTTGTGAAGAGTTTTTCGATGATAGCTGCCCCATTGACTAAGTTGATCCAAAAGAAGGTTAAGTTCTTGTGGTTAAATACGTGTGAGGGTAGTTTTGAAAGGTTAAAGGACAAATTGACTTTGGCTCTAGTTTTGATTTTCCTTAAGAATAATGATGGTTTTGTTGAGTATTATGATGATTCTCGTATTGGGCTTGGTTGTGTATTGATTTAGCATGGTAGGATGGTGGCCTATGCTTCTAGGCAATTGAAAGTCCATGAGAAGAACTACCCTACTCATGACCTATAGGTATTAGATGTGGTTTCTTGAATTAAAGATTCGGTGACATTGTCTTTATAAGGTCCATGTTGACATCTTTTCCTATCATAAGAGCCTTCAGTATGTGTTTACTCAGATGGAGTTGTATCTCAAACAAAGAAAGTGGCTTGAGTTGTTGAAAGACTATGACATGAGTCTCCATTACCATCCAGGTAAAGCTAATGTAGTTGCTGATGCTCTTAGCAGGTTATCTATGGGGAGTTTAACTCACATGAATGAGGATAAGAAGGAGTTGGTGAATGATATTTGTCGTTGGACTAATATTGAAATTCATCTCACAAACTCAGAGAATGGTGGTGTATTTGTGAATCAGGTATCGTAGTCACCTCTCGTTGTTGAGATAAAGGAAAAAAATATTAGATTATGAATTAATGAAAATTAGGAGCAATGTGGGTCAACAAAAGGTTGTTCACTTAGTGATTAGTGGTGATGGTATCTTGACGTACCAAGGTAGGCTATGTGTTCCAGATGTCGATGGTTTGAGGAAATGAATTATGGTTGAGGCTCATGGATCTCGTTATGCTATTTATCTTGGTTCTACAAAAATGTATCATGATCTTAAAAAATTCTATTTGTGGGGTAATATGAAATGAGATATGGCTAGTTATGTGTCTAAGTGTACGATGTGTCAACAAGTGAAAGTTGAACACATGAGACTTAGAGGTTTGTACCAAGAGATTGATTTGCTTGAGTGGAAGTGGGAGGTTATTAATAAGGATTTTGTTACCGATCTCCCCCGATCTCAAAGTCAATATGATTATTTTGGGTCACTGTGGATAGAATGACCAAGTCCGTTCACTTCCTGCCTATTAGGACTAGTTACTCGATGGAGAATTATGTTAAGTTGTATCTTGTAGAGATTGTAAAGTTGCATGGTGCTCTAATTTCTATCATCTCAGACTGTGGCACTCCGTTCTCATCTAACTTTTGGAAATTATTTCAAAAAAGTTTAGGAACTAAGGTGTGCCTTAGTACCCCTTTCCACTAGCAGATAGATGGACAAACGAAGAGGACTATCCAAACATTGGAGGATATGGTACGTGCTAGTGTGATTGATTATGGTGGTAGTTGGTATGACCATTTTTATTTTATTGAATCGCCTATAAAAATAGTTACCACTCTAGGATTGGTATGTCTCTTTTGGAGGTATTGTATGGTAGGAGAAGTCAATCTCCTATAGGGTGGTATGAGGCTGGTGAGGGTAAATTGCTTGGCTCCAATTTGGTTTACCAAGCCTTGGAGAAGGTAAAGGTGATTCCTGATAGGTTAAAGACTGTTAAAAGTTGCCAAAAGTGCTATGCGGATATAAGACATAGGAATTTGGAGTTTAATGTTAGTGATTGGGTATTCTTGAAGGTGTCTCCCATGAAACGGATGATGCAATTTTGTAAGAAGGGAAAATTTAGTCCCCGATTGTTTCTGCTATCTTATTATATGACCGGAGCTTATCCAATGCTTGCGGATTGATGTGATGGTTAGGTAAGGTTGATGGGGTGATCTCCGATCCTTGTTGATTTTGAACATTGATTTTGATTCTTAAATGGTGGTTTTGAAATCCAATGTTGAGGGTTTTGATGCATATTGATGAGTAATGTTTACTCTTGATTTAAATAATATTTTCACATATTTTTGGTGGTGGTTTCGATAGGTAGGTGCTTGTAAATTGTGGTTTAATAAATGGGTCATGAGTAACCCTAACCTTAGTGGTTTTTACCTTGGTTTTGGTTGTGTTAAAGGTGTGCTCACAAGGTATTTGTGAAAATGTCTAAAAGAAATTACTAGTCACATGTTAATAGTGTTTTGAACTAAGGAAATGTCTTAATAAGAATGAATGGTTTGCAAATGGTTTTGTAAAGGACTTGTTGGCCATGAAATGGTTTAAATAGAAACCTTGGTGGTTTAATTGATTATAATGGATTCGAGTCCCTAAACCTTGGATTTAATGAGTGTCCTTGTTGGACGATGGTTTAGAGCCCCAAAATCATATGAATGGTTGATTGATAAAGGTAATGGCATATGTATACTTTCAAGTAGTATTGGTATGATGATACCAACGAAGTGCTTTTTGTAATAAATTGACTAAATGGTTGGTTGCGTGTGAATGTTTTTAAGTTGGGCTTTAAAGCAGAATGTTTAGCCAAGCCGTGGAAGGCAGAGGCCCCAGGGGGACCAAAGTTGGAAACTGACAATTTGCCGGTGTGAGGTTGGTTATGGTAACCGTGTGCATGATGTAACACTTATACTTTTAGAGATGTACTAGTCATATTATATTCTCTCTGGGCCGTGCGACAAACACACAGTGGGGCCCTTTTAGCTGGTGGCGCTGACCCCATATAGCTTATGGGTGAATTTTGAACGGCAATATGATTTCAAAGTTTATGCTAATCTTATCCCCTATACTTGCATGGTATGTATATATATGTATTGCATTGGTTATATGCATTGATCGAATGGTTTTAAGCTGTTGGCATTATTTTATCCTTATCGTTGAGTTACATGCTAGCATTCCAACTACTAACTATCTCTGGACGCTGTGTCGCCATGCGACCAGAGCTTGGAGCTTCTTCTTCTATTCCTGTGTAGTGATTAGGTATTAGGGTAGTTTGAGTATTGACATTGAAGTGGTAAACTTCCATACTTTGGAAGGCATACATTTCATGGTCTTCTTACCTTATGTCATAGTCTTCTTTGGATTTGGTTTTGGCTATTATCGGGGGTATGTCTTGACATATCATTTTGACTTTTGATTTGAAAAGGCTATGTGGATAATTGTGGACTTGGGTAGGTTGGATGTTGTATGTGGATATAAGTGGAATGATTAGACGTTCTTAAGATATGTTATTAGTCATGTTTCTGCTATATTATTGTTATATGTTTGAAGTTCATCCGACACTTGTGGTTTGATGTGATGGTTAGGTTAGGCTAATGGGGCGGTCTCTAGCCCTTGTTAGGTTTGGGATGCCTGTTTCGATAAGGCCTCGATTTGGGTTGTGTCATATTCAAACTTCACCAACCAAACCCATGGGTTGCCTTCCATGCAGCGCCTGATTTAACATTATGGCACAACTCAATTGCCTTGGTTACTCAGACTCATTAAGGCTCAAATCCTCAATTACCTTAACTTCTTTTGTGTTACCCATATACTGCTTTACCCTTTTCCTATTTACATTGAATAGGGCTTCACTATCACTCTTTAATTCTAAAGAACCATATGGAAACACTCTTACCACAGTAAATGGCCCATGCCATCTAGACTTTAATTTTCCTAGAATTATTTGAAGTCTCAAATTATACAACAATACATGGTCACCTAGCTCAAACACTTTTTTCTTGATTTTTTGATCATAATTCAGTCTTATCTTCTTCTTTTATAGTGTAGAAATCTCGTAAGACCAGAGTCAAAATTCATCCAACTCATTCACCTTACTTATTCTTACCTTTGCTTCATCATTCCACTCAAAGTTCAACCTCTTTAATGCCAAGAGTGCTTTGTGCTAAAGTTCAATAGGCAAGGAAAATGCCTTTCCATACACCAATTGATATAGAGAAGCACCTATGGGGGTCTTGAAAGTTGTTATGTAGGCCCATAATACATCATATATCTTTCTTGACCAATCAGTACTATTAACATTAATAGTCTTTGCTAGAATAGACTTTTTCTTTCTATTCGACACTTCAACCTATCCGCTAGTATGAGGATGATAAGGTGTTGCCACCTTATGCTTTGCTTCTTATGCTGAGTTCTGTCATTCTATTACTCTGTTGACGCAGTTATTTACTGGAATTAGTCATATAGGATGCTCCCAAGGTTGTGGAATAACACTAAAGAAGTGCCTAGGGTCTGTGGCATGCCAATGACTCTAAAATGTTAATTTTTGGTCAAGTCTTGTCCCAATTGTTTGTCCATCAATTGCAATATTTGTAGTGATGTTTATAATTGATTTCTAACTTGTGTATCATCCATATGTCATCATGATCAACTCACCAAGAATCATATATACAACAACCTAAAAATTTGATAAAATATCTAAAATTTATGATTTTGTGTGATTTGAATGTTTAAGATCTCCCCATAGTTGCATTATGATATTTCTATATTGTGGTAGTGATTGACATAGTTTTTGATGTATTTTGTATCATTTATGCAATCTTATGGTTTTTGATGGCTTCGAGAGCCTTATTTTAGACTTATGGGAGTATGTTTTGATTCATGTGATGGATGGCTAAATGGACTGTGTCTGCAGATCCAAAATATCAATTTTAGGCTACGTATACCTATGTTTTGGGTCCCAATGAACCCAAGCTCAATTTGATCTATTGGTTGGAAAGTTGAAAAATTGAAAATATGAGCATGGGACTCACATTTGATGGACACGACCTCGAATGGAAAATATGACTTCACCAGTAGTTCCAGAATATCAATTTTATAGTGGTAATTTATTGATTTTATAGATTTTAAATCACACTTTGACCATCGATTTGGAAAATTACAATTTCAAATTTCAGGGGTCAACTTTGTGAAAACAACGATTTTTCAAAAATTTGACTTTGCAAACGCGTTCGAAACATTAAATTTGGTATGGTTTCATAGTTTGTTTGTGTATATCAGACACCTAATGAATCCCGGACACCCCGTCAAAGTCTGTTTCGACTTAAGGGAAAAATCTACACTATATATTGAAGAAATCTGCAACATAACAACTTTTTTTAACCCCCTTTGGCCCATTTTGTCTATTCTTTCACCTTTCCTCTTGAGATTCAAGCCTTAAAATAGTGTGGAAGCTTAAAACTGAGGTTTGTGAGATCTTAGAAATTAATATTAGCACCCATTTCTTGATTTTATTATGGATTTAAGGTAATAATTCACCCTTTTCTTAGTAATTTGTTGATAAATTTCTCAAAACCCCAAAAATCTGAGGACTTAATTTTAAACCTCAATTTCACTTCTTTCACTTGAATAATGTTTTATCTTATAATTACTAGTGTTTCATCAATTTAACCTTCAAAACAACTTTGATTATTGATTTTAACCCGAATTTCAAAGATTTTACCCAGTAAAGCTCAAAAATGACTTTTCTTCAATTTGAACCTCATTTTTACTCGATTTAACTTGGATTTTCAATGATAGGTTCCTAAAAATATGGGGAACATGTTTTTACAATTATGGTGTGCCATGGACCCTAGCCACCATGATAAAGGCGTGGCACAGACCTAAGTAAAAATCGGTAGCTTTGGTCCAACTATAAATAGGACACTTTATTGTTATGTTTCACACCTAGGATGACCTTGGGATTTGAAGGGAGAATGGATAACACTTAAAATAGGGTTTTTCTTCTATTAATTTTGTTTTTTTTATGGATTTTAACATTTATTTGTTCTTTGTGATTATGGTTACGTCCATGATCGGCCAAACACCTTTTTATGGAGGTAAGGCTAATAACATGAGTTTTATTATTATAAATTGATTTAGTTGTGGTTATTTATCATTGTTGGTTCCTTATATATCCTTGTTATCACTATTTTAAGGATTCATGACCCTCAGAATACAATTGTAATGTTACATCCTGGGTTTTGGCCTTAGAAATTTTCCTTAAAATCCATTCTCCAGACCTAATACGACTCCAGGGTAGGAGCCATATGCTGGGGTATGAGTCATATGGTCTTGTTGTAAGCTGACCAATGTTAGTTGGTGGGATGGTTTTGAAAACTGGAAAGGTCACCACTTAGGGGTGCGAGTCGTAAGGATTGTTATGAGTTATATTAGGGACTCGTATGGTGGGCAGTGTTTGATCCTCTAGATAATTCATTCTACCAGGGAAATGGATTGTGGGTATGGATTGTATGCTGAGGTTACAACTTGGTTGGATAAGTCATATATTGGACAGTGTCTAATCCAAAGGGTAAGGACTGGTTAGGACTGGTGGAAACTAATCGTACGGAAAGGTAAGACTCATAAGAGGATCAGTCATATCCCTATGATGGGTTTTTAAGGAACTTAAGTGGGGTTATTCTGGACATTTCTTGACTTACCCTAATTATGAGCCACGACTTCTAATATACTTAGGAGGTTATTTACCCTATTATTCTATTCATTAACACTCAGAAACTATTCCAAAACATATCATAATTCTCTCAAAAGCTTTTGGGGCAAGAGAGATAGGGTATCAACTTAGGGATTACTTTGGGGCTTGCTTTGGTAATTTTCTTCTATCATCTTTCTCGGTTTAAGGCATGTGTCTCTTCCCTACTTACTACTTCTAAAAAGGCATAAATTTTATGTATGTTTTTAGGGTTTCACATGGTTTATGGTATTCAATTATTAATTGGGGTTTTTGTTTATAATGGCTTAATTATGGTTTCCTATTGTTTAGTTATGCTATTATATGTATTAATGGTGGTTTTGGGAAATTGATTTGAATGGTAATGGTTTAATGGTCTTTTAAATTGGTTTTGGTTATATTATGCCCCCAAGGTGTTTGATAAAATTGTATAAAGATATGTTTATTGCATTGACTTCTTTAGATGAAACTCTTGCTTGTTTTCAGCTTATACATGAAACTATAAATGGTTTACAAATATTAAAGGTAATTGGTTATGCTTTTAGAGGACATGGTAGTCTCCCAAGAGGTTATTATAGTAAACAGAAAGGGCACTTGAGAGTCCCCTTAACCTAAATTGTTTGGATATGGGTAAATCTTATAAGTATGGTTGGTATGATGATACCACTAATAATTGACCTTTGTAATAAGTGATAATTGGATTGTTTAGATATGGTTTTAATTTAGGCATTAATGGCTAGATGTGTAACTGAGTCGTGGAAGGTGGAGGTTTTGGGAGAACCAAAACTAAAAACTCATATTTGTCAACATGAGGGGTCATTAATGACCACATGTGAGTGTCATGTCTTAAATTGGAGGGATGTACTAGTCATCCTATTGGATATTTCATAGTCGTGCGGCTATACGTACTGGCACTCTTTCAGTAGGGGGAGCTGAACCTATATGGATCATGGGTGTGGTTAAACGACAAGGTTACACTGCCCAAGTTAAAGGTTTTAAATGCATGTTAAACATGGATTCCCTTTCCCAGCACTTATATATATGTATGGTTGTATGCATCATGGATATATTTACTTGGATTGTTTAAATAACATTACTTTATTATTATCTTAAGATACATGCTAGCGGTCACTCACTAACCCATCCACTGGCAGTTGTATACCCACACTATACAGGAACCGGCCTTTCGACTCCTTCTATAGAGTGATTGACTCGGGGATAGCATTTGGATTAAAGTGGTGAGCTTCTATCTTTTTGGAAGGCTCCATTTCATAAAATGAACCTTCTTATACATTTTGCTTTTGCTTCAGATATTGGTTTTCACCGTGGTTGGGGGCACGTACCAACCAAATAATTTTATTTTTTTGGATAGAGGATTTGTGCTACTTTTAGGGGTTGGTATGGGTGGGATCACTATTGGTGTCGGCCTTGGCATGGGAACAATTTGGGAGGCTAGCATCATGGAACATAATTTCTCACTGTTCTATCATATTACATTTTAGGTTTGATTGTCATATTATTTTTGGATATTCTTTTTGGGTTTTGTATAGTATGAATGGTTGGTTTGGTGTGGGTAGACTCATTTGGGTTAATCACGATTGTGACCCTATCCCAGAGTCTTCATAAGAGAATTTATGCAATCTTGTTATATGCGCAAAATTCAGCTTATCTAAGGCCGTGAAAGGTGGTTGGGTGGGGTTAAATAGGTTGTCACCGGTTCTCCTTAGACTTGGGATACCCATTATGTCAAGGCCCTGGTTCGAGTCATGACAAGTTGGTATCAGAGCTTTAGGTTCATGGCCAACTGGGAAGTCCACAAAGCCTTGTTGACTAGAGTCACTTTTAGGGGTGTGAAGTGCATCAAAATCATGAAAGAGAGGCTGGGATAAATTTAGAAATGTTTAACTTTCTTGAAATTCTCAGTCCTAGAATCTTCTCTAATCCTTTGTTGTTTGTCTTTCAGATCATGCCTCCTAGATATGGAACATAAGAAAATTCTTTTGTCATATCTTGGGATAATGCTGAAAGGGTAACTCCCACATCTGGAGTACATCTTTGATCTCATGGTCCTATACATGATTGTGCTAGAGTTCCTCATATTCCTCCTACTTCTCCTTAGGTCCCTTAGGGTAACATGACGAATGCGGGGTTTTGTCAGTCTATTCATGTTATTGCTTAGATGTCGCTACTCAGGCTGAGCAAAGTGTGGCTAGGGCTTTGTCTGTTGAGGCCATAAAGGTTGGATAATTTATAAAGATGGGTCCTCCTACTTTTATGGGAGTGAAGATAGAAAAAGACCTATAGGGCTTCTTGGATAAACTAGAGAAGATATTTTGGGTTATGCAGGCTTCTGATGTGGAGAGAGTTAGCTTTATGGCTTATCAACTCAAAGATATTGCTTATTAGTGGTATGAGGATTGGGACAGACATAAGGTTGATATAGAAGAAGAAGGGTTATGTGAGGCCTTTTCTAATGACTTCATGGATCATTTCTTTTCTCAAGAGTTGAGAGAAGATAAGATGGAGGAGTTTGTAAACCTCAGGCAAGGAAGGATGTCTGTGAGGGAATATTCCTTAAAAATTCATCAATTGTCAAGGTGTACTCCTGATTTGGTGGCTTACATGAGGTTAAGAATGAGGAAGTTTTCTTCCAGGTTGAATAAATATTTGATTTAGGAGAGCAAGATAGCTTTGCTTATCAAGGATATGTACTTTTCTGGGTTAACAGTTCATATGCAGTAGGTTGAGGATGAGAAGAGAAAGTAGGCAGAATTTGGGGATAGGCAGAGAAAGCGGGGCAAATTTTCTAATCAGGGAGGTATGCAGTCTCAAGGTGGTAGAACTGGTGGCAAGTGGAAGAAAAAGAAGTGAGGGAGTTTTGCTTTCTTTTCTGCTGCCAGTACTCCTTAGCCACAATAGTTGGGCGACAAACGTCACTACGGAGGTGATAATTCTCAAGCTCAGGTTGCCCAATCTTAGGTGAGTAGAGGTTAGTCTATTTGTTTATGCCTTTCTTATCGGTTCTACGACCGTCCTCATTGGAGATTCTATGACAAAGGTAGCGATAAGTTCTTTAAGTATGGTCAGAAAGGCCATCAGCTCAAGGAGTGTCTAATCAACAAGGTTGCTATGGGGGCGAATAAGATTTTGCAGGTTTCATCTTCTGATCCTACACCTGGTGGTGTGACATTTTCTTCTGTAAATGCTCCTGGTTCTAGTGTTTGTCAAAATAGGTTGTATGCTTTGGCATCCCGACAGGAATCTGAGACATCACCTGATGTTGTTACTGGTATGTTATAGCTCTTTTCCCGTGACATATATTATTTTTGATCCGAGCTCTACTATTTCTTATGTGACTCCTTATATAGCTGTGTCTTTTGGTTTTGATTTGAAATTTGTTTTGGATCTTTTTTCTATTTCTACCCAATAGGAGACTCGGTCAGTACTGAATGAGTCTATAAGGTGTGTGTGGTATCTGTTGGAGATAGGAAAACCTTGGTAGATCTATTTGAGTTGAAAAGTTGACTTTAATGTGATTTTATGTATGGAGTGGTTGCATTCTTGTTATGCATTTTTAGACTGTCAGACTCATAAGGTCATCTTTAGGTTCCTAGGTGAGCCATATATAGAATAAGAGGGTTGTTCTTTAGCTTCTAGGGGGATATTTATTTATTATCTTAGAGATGGAAGGTTAATCTCTAAAGGGTGTATTTATCACTTGGTACGGGTTAAAGATTCTAACAAAGAAGGTCCTTTTTTGTAGTTAATGTCGGTAGTTAATAAGTTCCCAGAGGTCTTTCCAAACAATATTCCTAGTGTTTCTCCGAATAGGGAAATAGAGTTTTGTATTTATTTTCTTTCAGACACTTGTCCAATATCTATTCCTCCGTATTGAATGACTTCGGCTGAGTTAACGAAAACCAAGGAGAAAATTAAGGATCTTCTGGATAGGGGGTTTATTCATCCTAGTGTTTCTTTGTGGGGTGCACTGGTGTTGTTCGTACACAAGAAGGGTGGTTCCCTTTCGATGTGCATTGATTAAAGGAAGTTGAACAAGGTAATAATCAAGAACAAGTATCCTCTCTTTAGGATAGATGATTTGTTTGATCAGTTACAGGGTGCTGAATTTTTTTCCAACATAGATCTTTGATCTGGGTACTATCAGCTTAAGATTAGGGCAGTGGATATCCCTAAGAAAGCTTTTTTATAATTGGTATGGGCAATTTGATTTCTTGGTGATGTCATTTGGGTTGATAAATACTCCGACAGCATTTATGAATTTGATGAATATGGTGTTCAGGTAGTATTTGGATCTCTTCATCATTGTGTTTATTGATGACATTCTGGGGTATTCAAGGATTGAGGTGGTTCATGCTAATCACCTTTGTGTGGTGTTCCAAACCTTAAAGGAATAATGGTTTTTTTGACAAGTTCTGTAAGTGTTAGTTTTGGTTGAATGCCATGACTTTCTTAGGTTACATTATATTTAGTAAGGGGATAAAGGTTGATCCTCAAAAGGTTATGGCAAATAAGGGGTGGCCTAGGCCCTTGACTCCAGCTGATGTTTAGAGCTTCTTGGGTTTAGCTGGGTATTATAGGCATTTTGTGGAAAGCATTTTGTCAATAGCTGCTCCTTTGACTAAGTGAACTCAGAAGAAGATTAAGTTTTCTTGGTAGGATGCTTGTGAGGGGAGTTTTGAGAAGTTAAAGGATAGGTTTTTCGGCTCCAATTTTGACTTTGCCAAAAGACAATGATGGATTTATTATTTATTATGATGCATCTCGGGTGGGGCTTGGTTGTATTTTGATGCAACATAGGAAGATGATTACTTATGCTTCCAGGTAGTTAAAGGTACATGAGAGGAATTATCCTACTCATGATTTGAAGTTGTTGGCAGTTGAGTTTGCTTTGAAAATATGGCGGCATTATTTGTATAGTGTTCACGTAGATATCTTTTTGGATCATAAGAGTCTTCAGTACATGTTCACGTAGAAGGAGCTTAATCTCAAGCAAAGAAGATGGGTTTAGCTTCGCAAGGATTATGATATGAGTTTCACTCTCACCCAAATAAGGTTAACGTGGTTGTTGATTCTCTTAGCAGGTTGCCTATAGGTAGTTTCGCTCATGTTGAGGAAGGAAAGTGGAAATTGGTAAAGGCTATTAACCGCTTGTCCAATCTTAGAGTTCGTCTCTTTGATTCCAAAGATGGCGGTGTGATGGTGCAAGAGGTAGTTCGATTGTCTCTTGGTGCAGAGTTTAAGGAGAAATAAGTGTTGGATCTGGTCTTGATGAAAATTAAGAGTGATGTCAATGGGACAAAGGTGGTGGTGTTTGAGATTAGTGGTGATGGTACTTTACGGTACCAATGGAGGCTGTGTGTTTTAACTATAGACGAGTTGCGATAAAGGGTTTTGGCTGAGGCGCATGAGTCGCGTTATGTCGTCCATCCTAATTTAATAAATATGTATCATGATCTTAAGGAGGTCTATTGGTGGAATGGTATGAAGAGAGATGTGGTTGATTTCATAGCCAAGTGCATGTTGTGTTAATAGGTTAAGGTTGAGAACATAAGGCTTGTTGGATTACATCAAGAACTAAAGTTGCCTGGATACTAGTGGGAGATGATTAATATGGATTTTGTTACCGGTCTTCCTCAGTTTCGGAACCAATTTGATTTAATTTAGGTCATCATGGATACGATGACTAAGTTTGCTCACCTTTTGCTAGTGAGGACTACCTTTTCGGTGGAAGAGTATGAGAAATTGTATCTTCAAGAGATTGTGAAGCTGCATGGGATGCCTATTTCAATTATTTATAATCGTGGTATGCAGTTTACATCTCATTTCAGGCGGTCTTTCTAGGAAAGATTGGGGACTAAGGTTAGTCTGTGTATAGCTTTCCATCCGCGGTCGGATGGGCAAGTAGAGAGAATGATTTAGACATTGGAGGACATGTTTTGGGCATGCGTGATTGATTATGGTGTTAGTTAGGTTGAGCATCTACCTTTGGTAGAGTTTTCTTACAATAATAGCTATCATTCTAGTATTGGTTTGGCTCTTTTTGAGGCATTGTATGGTAGGAGGTGTAGATCTCCTATTAGATGGTTTGAGTTTTGGTGAGGTGGATATGTTTGGTCGCGATTTGGTCTATCAAGCTATGGAGAAGGTGAAGGTGATTAGGGATAGGCTTAAAAATGCTCAGAGTCGCCAAAAGTCATATACGGATGTTAGGCATAGAGATTGGGAGTTTGAGGTAAGGGAAAAGGTGTTCCTAAAGGTGTCTCCCATGAAGGGAGTAGTGCGGTTTGGAAAGAAGGGAAAGCTTAGTCTTAGGTTTGTTGGTCCTTATGTAATTTTGCGGAGAATTGGTAATGTTGCTTATAAGTTGGATTTTCCATCTAGTTTGGGTTTGGTTCATCTAGTCTTTTATGTTTCCATGTTAAGGAAGTGCATTGGTGATTCCTCTTTGGTTGTTCTTTTGGAAGGGTTGGATATCTCAGATTCTCTATCTTATGAAGAGCTCCTGGTTGAGATATTGGATAAGCAAGTTCATTAGTTGTGGAACAAAGATGTGTCTTCAGCTAAGGTTCTATGGCTGAACCATAAGGTGGAAGAAGCTACGTGGGAAGATAAAGAGGACATGAAGTTGTAATCCCCTGTATGTTTCTAAGCTAGGAAGTGACCATTTTTCCTACGTATGAATTCTCCTTTCTTGTGATTCATATTTGAGTGCATAACTTACAATGAGTATCCTAGCGATAAGATAGCTTATGATGTGTTAAGCATGTTCATATGAGTCACTTAAGGTAATGCAAGCTAAGAGTTTTTGAATCCATCAAGTTTTAGTGTTCGATTTCGCAAGGGTCATCTTTGAATAAGCATAACTCGATTTATATGTGGTGTTTTGGTAGATTTAAACCCATCAAATAGTAGATAATTGAATTAGCTTTGCAATGATACCAATTTTACCAAAATCTGACACCCGAGCAAGGAGTTATGGCCTTGGAAAGTGGAGTGCGACGCATAACAATCACACATGGCTATTGGATCAAGTGTACGATAGGTTGTGCGGCGCACACCATCAAGTGTGCGATAGGATGTGCGACGCATACCTAGGCTTGTGCGATAACATGTGCGGCGCACACCCTAGCATGTGCGATGAGGTGTGCGACGTATACTTAAGATTTCAGCAACGAAAACACTTAGTTTTTGAGTTATTTTGAGGATAATTAAGTCTTTTGATACTCCTTACACGTCCATAAACTTAACCCTACGAAATATATAGCTCCTAATCACATTACAACCCTATTAACATCTTAAGTTTATTATCCAAGAGCACAAATAGGAGAAAAACAACTAGGGTTGCACAATTGAGCTTGAAGATCCAATTTCAAGGAAATTCCTCCGTCAATCATCAAGAATCTTCCTTCTAAGGTATGCGTAGTATTCATCCACAGATTTCTTTCTTACGTGGAGTTCAAGAATCAATCTTTGATTACTAAATCATGAATGTTTTTTGGTGATATGGTTGTATTCATGTTGTTGTTTGTTGTTTGTGCTATAGAGTGGGCATTTGATGAATTTTCATGAAGATTATGATCATATAGTTGGAACCCATGAATTTTGGTGGATTAATGTGGTGTAAATTTCTGAATACACCTATGCCTTAAAGAGTGCATGCAGGGTGTTTGATAAAATACCTAAGAGACTAGAAATCATTGAATATAGCTAAGTAGAACCCAAATGATAAGTCCATGCTCTATCCCTTATGACTCATCATGAATTCCATGCAAATTACTATGTATTGTTGTTATGCTATAGAATGCTCATGAAATTATAATCATGCAATTATGTACATATTATATGCATTATCTTTCATGATCAAGAATATGAAATCATGTGTAGCGTGGAATCCCCTACTTATGGTATTATGAATTGTGAATGTTATTCCTATGATGAAGAAGTGTCAGTTTCCTTCCATCGAGTTCTGGGGGTACTTATACCCCAAAAATATAGCTGTGTGCCTAGAGTGATGTCATGTTATCACGATGCTCTCAGTCAGTCCTCAGAACTCAGTACGTTTCTTCAGTCAAGGGAACTTAGTAAACTTAGATTAGCTCCGCTAAATAATACCACTAGTATCAGTTCAGTTAACTCAGTCCAACCCAGTTCAACTAATTAGTTCAGTTTAGTCAATCAGTTTAGCTCAGTTAATCAGTTTAGAGTCTTTCAGTTGGGAGTTGGAACTAGCACCGAGCGAGTATGGGGATGGTGGCTTCTCCGTTAGAGAGGCAAAGTCGTTAGCAGCAATCCCTGTACTCCAGAACTGCGTAGCCAGCGCAGGTCTAGGAGTCACCCATCATATTAAGGCTAGACTTGACTATTATATATTGCCTTAGGTTTGGCTTCCTGTTCAGGGTCACCCGTTAGAGACTCTTGACCATAGCAAAGGTCTCTACCCGTGGCATGGTATTGACGCCCTTCCAGCTGGGGTTATAGGTTGGACCCCACTAGTTAGATTCAGGGCATGTCGGTTAAGTGAGAACTCCCATAGTTACAGTTTCAGTATCAATCTTCAGAGTAGAAATCAGAAATCGGGACTGTCAGATACAGTCATCAATCTCAGTAAGAAGCTCAAATAGTTCCACAGATTCAAAAACCACCTGTCAAATAGGCTTGGTATTCTATTAAGTTATTCAGTATCAGGACTTACAGAGGCCACCCATAAGATAGGATTGATCTCGATCTCAGATTCAATTTAGTATTCTCAATATTAGTTCCAGAGATCACCCGTTAGTTAGGCCTGATCTCAAGATAAGTCACTCTTAGTTATTATTAGAAGATTTAGACTGTCAAATACAGTGACTCAGTATCAGTTACATTGGTTAGGCCGATCATCACAGTTATATCAGTCGTCATAGCTTACGTTATCCATATTTAGTTTCAGGACTGTTAGACACAGTCAATTAGACCAATGTTTCATAATTTGAACTGTTAGAAATAGTCATTCATCTATTTAGTATCTCAGTATCAGTAAAGTCATGATGTCAGTATTTAGATTCAGTAGTCAGTGTCTCCATGAGTTCAGTTATAGCTACTTATGCATGTATTTATTCTTACGTTCATAGTAGTCAGCATTGTTCATGCATATAACACATTGCATATAGCCTACCTCACTCGTATACTCAGTACATTCAGACGTACTGACGGATTTGTGCTATGGTGCTTTCTCTTATGTTACACCATAGGTTCAAAGGCACGAGCTCCAGATCAGTAGTAGATTCTAGTATCAGCAGTCAGCGTTAGAAGTGAGTCCTCATCTTCCGAGGACATGACAATTTCATTACTATTTTAGTTTTTAGTTTATTTCAATAGTTGGAGTTAGTTGGGGAAATGTCTCATCAACTCCTTATTCAGACAGTTTAGAGGCTTTCCAGACTACAGCATGTCAGACAGTTATTTCAGATATTATTTTATCAGATGTTTATTTAGATTTGAACCTTATGGCCATTCAGTACATATTTATGCATTTTCATGTTAAATTTTGCAGTGTACAGGTACAGATATCAGTTATGGGTTAGCTTGTGGTCCTTCGGGGTCATGAGCACCGTGTAGCATTTTGGTTCAGAATATTGGGGTGTTACAGAAGTCCAAGTATCCGTTCTTGTTTTTTGCTCCTGGAATTCGTACAAAAGGTATGTGTTCTTTAACACATCTTTATTTTCTGAGTTTGTTAAAGGGAATATTAACATTTTTGCCTCTTCATTTTCAAACTTTGTTAAAGGGATACTTGATAATACAAATGACTCTGTGTGTAGTTACCCTTACCTTATCCTTCATTCGGGGATGGATATTCCTAGCTAGGGAGAATGTTACAACCTGGGTTTTGGCCTTAGAAATTTTCCTTGAAATCCATTCTCCAGAACCAATATGATTCTAGGGTACGAGCCATATGCTGGGGTACGAGTGGTATGGTCCTATCGTAATATGAATAATATTAGTTGGTGGGATGGTTTTGATTAATGGAATGGTCATGACTTAGGGTTATGAGTCATAAGGATTGATATGAGTTGTATTGGTGACTCGTATAATGAGCGGTGTTTGATCCTCCTTGTAATTCATTCTACCAGGGATACAAATCGTGGGTATGGATCGTATGCTGAGGTTACGACTTGGTTGGATGAGTTATATGCTAGACAGTGTCGGATCCAAAGGTTGAGGCCTGGGTACGACTAGTAGAAACCAATTATAAGGAAGGGTACGACTCATAAGAAGGCCAGTCGTATCCCAGTGATGAGTTTTTAAGGGACTTAAGTAGGGGTATTCTGGATATTTTCCTACTTACCCAAATTATGACCCACGACTTCTAATACACTTAGGAGGTTATTTAACCTATTATTCTATTAATTAACACTTATAAACTATTTCAAAACACATTATAATTCTCTCAAGAGCTTTTGGGGCAAGAGAGTAAGGGTTTTAACTTAGAGATTGCTTTGAGGCTTGATTTGGTGATTTTCATCTATCATCTTTCTCGGTTTAAGGCATGTGTCTCTTCCCTACTTACTACTTCTAAAATGGCATGAATTTTATGGATGTGTTCATGGTTTTAGTGTTGCATGGTTTATGGTTTCAACTATTAATTGGAGGTTTAGTTTATAATGGCTTGGTTATGGTTTTCTTTGGTATAATTATACTTTTATATGCATTAATGGTGGTTTTGGGAAATTGGTTTGCATGGTAATGATTTAATGGTCTTTGGAATTAGTTTTGCTTGTATTATGCCCCTAAGATTTTTTATAAAATGCTTATAAAGATATTTTCATTGCATTGACTTCTTTAAATGGAACTCTTGCATATTTTCAGCTTATACATGAAACAATAAATGGTTTACAAAGGTTAAATCCTAGTTGGTTATTCTTGTGGAGAACATGGTAGTCTTCCAAGAGGTTATTATGGTAAACGAAAAGGGCACTTGAGAGTCCCCTTAACCTAAATGGTTTGGAGATGGATAATCTTCCAAGTATTCTCTAAACCTCTATCACAACAACTCCCACGCACTACCCTAAGAATATACACACATAGTTTTCAACTAACCATAACATGTATCAAAGACTTGGCCTCAATCTTACTTCACACTTATGGCCTTAGCTAAAACAAGCATACAATGATCTTTCATCAACAAGAAATATTTACTAATCACCACTATCATTACATAAGGAAGAGTCACTGAAAGATTAAAACATGAGACCTTGAAGCATGGAAGGATACTATACATAACTTGACACTTAACTGAGGCCTGAGGAATAAAGAATCAACATCATGGATTCATCAAAGAGATATGAATTAAAGGCATTCATGGCTATAATCTAAATATCTCTGATAATTAGGAGTGTAGCATGAGTTATGGGAACTGAGCATACTATAAAGCATGATTACATGAGTCATGAGCTGCATGACCTGAGTTTGGTGTTCATAAATTCCTGGAACATGATTCGTACTATTGAATAAACTGGAACTCCTCATACTAGGGATTAGTAGAGTACAGTACTTGATTTTCTATGATATGCATGAACAAAATTATGATTATGGAGATGACACATAAGGCATGAGCAGACATCATGATGACTGAGGTACAAATACTGATATAAAAATGAGTTGGAAATCTTCTTCCCAATTGGTAGAACTACTAGAATCTGAGAATCTGACTTGGTTACTTATCCTATCATCTCCCCATTAACTTTAAGCCATCGTTCTAAGTCTGTGGAACCCCTTTACTAAACTCTAACTAAACTACAACCACTTTACTTTAGAGCTCGGAGTATAATTAATACACATAAAACTAAACTTACCCCGAAGGATTGTATCTTCATGTCTAACACCCAATGCTAATACCTCCTTCTGAGATTTAACTCTTATATTTCTATAGCCCCAAAAGTCATAATATAATAATTTAAATGCTCACCAACTTAGATTCTAATATTTAACATGGATATCTACAAACACTTGCTGAACTATACTAACTTCCTTTGTACTCTACTCATATCACATCTGCAACTAATATTTTTCCTTACACCAACATCATCAACCTGTAACCCATAAGTTAACTAATAAGGACATCGTATACCACATAGTCTCATTCAAAATTATCAATTCAAGGGTACTACTAACCTCAAACAATACTTAATAACCTTAGTAAAAGATAATTCAATCCCTATATCACCTTAGGCACACCTCAACATCATACTTACAAAATCATACTTAATCTCAAATCAATAAACTTAAAGTCTTGTATTTACTATTCAAGCCTAATAGATCACTTCCGTATACCTAGTATCACCAACTGAACAATCATTATTATCACTTTTATGATACTCTACTATTCAAACTTAGTTACTAGGGCTAGGCATGATTAAAAACCCAACCTCACATACTATTCTCACTTGGAAGCTATAAAAGTAGACATCAACAAACACCAGTCCACTAGAACCCCATAATAATAATAATTGATCATGAGTGTATGGCCTATCTTATTATAATCCATTAGCATATCCTCCCTCTACACATCACTATTATTTACCCTTCTATACATCTAAATTACTACCATAGCTCTATAAGTTTCAACTAAACACCTTTTTGTAACCTCAAGGGAAGCCTAATTTAACAATACTAAACCACCAAATTATAAGACCCCAAAAATTTTCCTAGTCGTTAAAACTCTTCAAAGCATGTCAAGGGAAGCTTCACACTTAGAAAATTTGGCTAAGTGTTGGAACTTCTTCATCTTATAAGCCTTTGAACTTTGATGATTTATTTCATGAACTTCCCGACCTTTGGTAATTAATTTTAGTTAATTCATGATCCAGAATATCAATAGGGGTTTCCGAACAAGTTTTGGATTTTTTGAACTTTTTTTAGACCATATTTGGGGTCTCAAAATAGTAGACCAATGCGATCTTGGCGCGCTGCATCGTCTATCACATTGGTTAACATTGTTGTAGGCTGCCAAAATAAAAAATACTAAGGCTCAACATGATCATAACGCGATCTATCAGGTATCGCGTTGATGCCATCGACGCACCACGTCGACCAGTGCGTCGGGACTTAGTTTTATAGTCATTAAAATAGCCACAACCCTAGGGTTGTTTCAGTCTTTTTCCACTGTTATATAACCCTAAAACATGTGATTCAGTCATATTTCACCCAAGCTATAGTGGTTTCTCTCAATTTTCTCAAGAACAAGTTATGGTTTTCTAATTGAAGATCCAAATTCAAGAGTCTCTCTACCAATCTTCCTAAAATCAAGAACTAAGGTATGTTAGATGTTGATTCTTGGTTCCTTCCACCCAAGAAGTTCAAGAACCCTTTTTCAAAATATAAAGATTGATTATTTATGATTTTCATGATTTATGTGAGTTGAAGTTCATGTTTATGTTATTGTTGAGTTGTGATTCATGTTCTAGATTACAAGTATCTTGATTTAGTCCTAGCATGTGATGATTTGCATAATGTTCATGATAAACCCATTTAAGTTGCAAGTTTATTGATGTAGCTATGTTAATTGGATGTGTTGATTGTTGTATAACCAAAGTATGCTCCTCATATGTTTGATAAAATGCTTATGCAAAGGAAATAGAGTCATTATAGTATGTTGGCATGAAATCACTAATTATGTATAAGTTAATGCATGCCAAGTGTTTGTTGAAAGGTCTTAGTGAATGAATTATGATATGTTGCATACACTTCCATTTACGTGCATTCCTTAATGAATGAATTATGAGATATTGGTGTGCATCCCTATATGTTTACATGTTTAAGACTTCTAAGTGCTTTAAGAGATGCCTTATTGATTTTATTATGAATGATAGACTATTGGTATGCTATTCAAGAATTGTCATATCTTAATTATTTATGTTATCGAGTCCTGGGGATATTTAATACCGGATAATTTAGATGATTGTCTATACCCAGTGTCAGTTCTCAAGATAATCTCAGTCATGCCATGATCTGTAGAACTCAGTTAGTTATAGAACTTAGAGAGACTCAGTAATCTCAGTATTAGTCTATTCTAGTTTAGTATTCAGTTCAGACCTCAGTAGTATTCAAGTATCCAATCCAGAAACTTAGTAATATTTAGTCAGTTAATAGAATTCAGTAGTATTCCATCAGTCAATAGAACTCAGTGAGATCAATTAAGTTTAGTTAATCAGTACGATCAGTAGAAGTTCAATCAAGCCTAGTATGAACTTGGAAATCAGTTCAGTGTCTTTTAGTTGGGAGTAAGATTTAGCACCAAGCGAGCCTAGAGATGGGGGCTCACCCGCTAGATAGGACGAAGATCATTAAAAGCAATCCCTAAGTTCCAAAACTATATAGCCAATGTATGTATGAGATTTCATCCATTAGATAGGACTGACATACTCTAAGATCACCTGCTAATACAGGACTGGTCTTAGGGGCCACCCACTAGATTAGGACTAACCCCATAGCAGTTGTCTTTACCCATGGTATGGTAATGATACCTTTCTAGTCAAGTTTATAGGTTGGACCCTACTAGTTCAAATTCAGGACATGTAGGTTAGATGACTACCTCTCACAGTCTCAACTTCAGAATCAGTCTTAGTAAAAGAACTCAGCTTAGTAGCACAGATTCAGGACAGTTAGATACAATTACTCATTTGTATTATCAATGGATTTAAAGATCACCCGCTAGATAGGACTGATCTTAGATTTAGTCAAGAAGTATTAGTATCAGTACCAACCAATTTAAAGATCACCCGTTAGATAGGACTGATCTCACATTCAGTTAATCATCTTCATTATTAGTATATTTAGAGATCACCTGCTAGATAGGACTAATCTCAACCTCAGTCAATCAGATATCAGTATCAGTAGAATCAGTTATAAAAAATCTAGTTATTAGAATTTGGTATTTAGTATTCCTACAATTTCTGTTATATTTTGAGCATCTATGCATGTATCCTCATTCAGTATACTCAAATTATTTAGTCAGTATTATTCATGCATATGAACCCCTGTATTTAGCCTTACCTCATCTAGCATAACAGTACATTCCATTATACTGACGCATACTTTTCTGTGCTATGGCATTTTATACCATAGGTTCAGAAGCACAAGATCCAGAGCACCCTTAACGGTTTAGATTCAGTCAGCACCAGTAGGCCTAGAATTTAGTCCTCATTATTCTAGGATAATCTTTATTTTATTATTGTACTAGATTCAATATTTTAGTAGACAGAGTTAGTAGGGGACTTGTTCCATTAACTCCACAGTCCAGTCAGTTTAGAAGTTTTTCAAATAGATGTATTAGTATTCAGTTTTTAGTTGTATTTCATATGTTTGAACCTGATGGCAAATTTTCTATCAGTTTTCTGCATTTTATAGTGTATTATTTAGTGCTCAGTTACATATATCAGTCAAGGGTTAGCTTGTGGTCCTTCGAGATTATGAGCACCGTGTAGCATCCGGAGTACCAAACTTAGGGCGTTACACAAATACTTTATTAATAATCTATACTTTTCTAAAATAATAATTACCATCAATAACTTTTTTCATTCATCAAGCAAACAATAATTCACCTTAACGAATAACTCCTTCTCTTTGTTCCACTAAACGAACATACCAGGACATATCACCATAACATAAAATCTATAGCATGCTTAAGTTTATCTCTATACTTTCTATCAATCGTCATCCCCACTTTTCTTGTCACTACACTTCTATACCCATACATCCAACTATGAGAAGGTTCTACTACTTATGAATCATAACACTCCAGGTTGCAATATCCCTCAATGCAAACTTTATTCAACAATTAAGGTTCATACTATCTCCTCTTATGAGCAAAAGTACTATTTATATTGAAGGAATAATAAGGAATCTGAATACATATCTTATTCTATCTCAACTAAACAACTCATATAGAGGAGGACATAAATTTTGATTTGAGAAAATCATAACAAACTAGTGAGCTCCTCTCAAGCCCCTTGTATGACTTCTGAAGTTACTGATAGTAAATCTGAGAGCATTAGATGAATTAGAACTTGCTAATCATGTGATCTCAAGAGTATAACATAGATGGAAAATTATGGAGTGACACATGAATGGATAGAAGTTTGTGAGAAAAGAACTTTACAGCACGATCTAGAGTATAAAAGAAAGGAAACTTTTCTTAAATGTTCTGTAGCCTCTCAAAAAAAAGTACCGATGTCTCCGTACCATTCCGCAAGACTCTACTAGATAATAATTCATATACACCCTAGGACACTTGAACTCTATGCTCTGGTACAAAGTTTTTAATTCCCCAAAAATGGGTCTCGAGGCATTACACGGTGCTTAGGATCACAAGTGATCCCAAACTAACCCATGCCCTGACATACTATTAAGCAACTGATTAAAATATATAAAATAATGGAGTTTACAGTGTGGAAGCATAATAATGATGGAATATGTGAAAATAAAATACTGATACAATTGTACATTCTGAGAAAGTCTGAAAAAGAGGGATTAAAATTACATGATTGACACTAACTGACGTCTATGAAGCCTCTACTATACTAACTATAGATAGCTGGGATGTGACTCCAAATACCACTAATCAATACATATGAGTAATAAAGTATAGTACATAAATAACATCTAACTAAAGTCCCCGAAGTAAGAGAACTCATCATCTGTTGTATGGAATCTGCAACTGTCTGACTCTGACTGTTATAACTTGTACCTATATTATGAGATAATGTAGCACATAGACATATATATGGATCAGTACTTTGAGGATGTACTGAGTATATGGGTATGAATGCTAAGTAAAACATTATCTCATTATCATAATTTGTAAAACAATGCATGCTAAATAAAAATGACTCACATAAGCTAGAATATCTGAAAACTGAAATCTGAAATCATACATAGAATATCAAACTTTATAAATTTAGTGAGTCATAACCTTTAGTTCTAAAAGATGTACTTGTATTTCCTCTTTAAATCATATTATATAAGTGTGGAAAGGACTCACCCTTAAATCTAAAATTTGAAAGCTGAAAACTGTAGTTAAATATTTTTCTGTAAAGCATAGTCTGAATAAACTGGTGAGCCTTTACACTTATTTTTCTAAAACTTTTTTGTCATTCTATCTTAGGATTTAGGAACTTTGGGAGGTGCTTCTAACTGACATAAACTATATGAGTTGTCATGGACTCCAACGTCTTACCTATATTGGAGAAAGTTGTTCTACCCTTGCCATCAGAATAGAACCTTAATTTAAGCGATCACTTCTTAGACAAATATGGGAAAATCATAAACCTATGGTGGCATGTAGTTATGGGGCATGAGACCTTGGAATCATACCCAACTCGGTGGTAAATACTACTTACATACTTATCTCTCAGAACTTTTAGGGAATCCATATTAAAATAGCATAAGGGCTTATAATCAAAACCAATTATGCTTCTCTTTCTTTAAATTTCAAACTATATAAACAATGTGGATTCCTTATCTTAGCTTAGGATCAAAAGATCAAAGCTTTACTAAAAATCTGTAAATAAATTGATCATAGGATGCTTAAGACATTATCTATCTAGAAACATCAACATATAAACTGGGCTTAATAACTCATAAATCAAACTCATGTCAAAACATCATAATATTCATGCTGAATCATGAAAACAATGATAATTTATCTCAAAATCTGTATAATTCTGCAATAAGCATGGAAGTATGAAAATTGACATGCAATTCAACTTCTAAATCATTGAAAATATCATAATGTTGTAATTAGCAATAATGGATATGAACCCTATTTAAAATTCATGTATAGACATTCAAAATCATATAAATTTATAGTTAACAACTATTTTTGGAACAAGGATGAAAGAGGATCCTTGTTCACTAAACCCCACATACCTTAATTGCTTAAATTGATGAAGAAGTTTGACTTGAATTCCTATTTGCTTTCTTGAAGATTTTTCCTTAAAGAAGATAAATTGAATTGATGTTCTTAGGAATGTTCTTGAAAGCTTTTCTTGAACTTGAACTTAAGAACTCAAATTCTTATTTATCTTGAAGATATTGTAATGGAGTTTTGAATTTCTTGGATGGAGGAACCTTAATTTCTTGATTGTCTTGAAGAAAATTTGATGAATTTCTTGGTGTTCTAAGGGGGGATAGGGTTTTCTTGAAGAGAAAAAGATGAATAAGAATGTGTATAGTGCTTTTGGGGGATGAAATAAAGTGTTATGAGAGGATATAGGTGAGGGGAAGTGACCAAAGTTCCCTAGACCCTTTAGAAACTGAATTGGTGTGTGAAATAGTTCTGTAATGCGTAGGCTGATGCATCGCATTGCTATCGCATCCGCTTAGTGCCTAACAAAAAAATGCCATAACTCTTTTCCTGGTAATCAAATTAAGGCAAAATTGGTATCGTTGAAAAGCTAATTCAATTATCTATAATTTGGTGGGTATTGATTAGCAAAATTCTATGTATATATAATGTCATACACATTTAAAATAGACTCTTGTAGAATCAAATACCAAACTTTGGACGAATCAAAGACTCTAAGCTCAACTTTGTTCTACGTGATCCTTATGGACATTTTTCACCTCTAAAGCTTATCAAACATGAGGATAAAGATCATGAAACTCATATTAATATAGGAATCATTTAGATTATATATTATACATGTAGGCACGACGGTTCAAAGACTAGCCCAAAAATGTGGGGTATTACAGTTACACAACCCAGGTTAAAGGTTTTAAATACATGCTAAGCACAAATTCTCTTTCTTGGTACTTATATATATGTATAGTTGTATGCATCATGGATGGTTTTACTTGTATTGTTTAAATGACATTACTCTATACTTATTATGAGATATATGCTTGTGGTCACTCGCTACCCATCTATTGGCGGCTGTATACCCACACTATGCAAAATCAGCCATTCGACTCTTCCTACAAAGTGATTGACTTAGGTACAATGTTTAATTGAAGTAGTGAGCTTCCATATTTATGGAAGGATTCATTTCATGATAGTGATATTCTTAGACATTTTGCTTTTGCTTTGGATAATGGTTTTGGACATGGTTAGGGGCATGGGGTGAGATTAGTATTGGTGTCAGCCTTGGCATTAGAATAAGTGGGGAGGCTGGCACCATCGAATAAGATTTCTTATTGTTCCACCATCTTACATTTTGGGAACCATTATCATAATATGTTTTGATATTCTCTTTGGGTTTTGTATGGTATAGATGGTTGGTTTGGCATGTGTAGACTAGGTTAGGTTGGTCATAGTTGTGACCCTATCCCAGAGTCTTCATGAGAGAATTTAAGCAATATTTTTATATGCTCAAAATTCAGCTCATCTAAGGCTATGGAAGATGGTTGGGTTGGGATAACAGGGCAGTCCTTGGTCCTAGTTGGACTTGAGATACCCATTACGTCTAAGCCCTAGTTTGGGTCGTGACACTTAACTCCAGTACAAACCCAAAATGACAGATAATAGGGTAGAATATGGGATGAATAGAATAGGATCATAAACTTACTTGAATAGAGTTATGATTTGCACTAAGGATAGGAATATACTTAAGTTCCCTATTTGGTTCAATTACGATATAACTTATTAATAAAGTTAACTTAGTTCTCGCATTACCGTTATATGATGTAGTTGTAGGGCTATGTTAGATAAAAGACTAGAGGCTCAGAAGAACATAGTCATAGTATCAACTCCGTGAACCAACAACCAAGATAATTAACATAACTAAGGAAATTTTATAATGTAGTATGATTGTTTGCAGTGTCTTACCTTGGACTTCTTCCCATAATTGTTCAAACTTTTTCATTATCTCATTATTTAGTTTTTTCTTAGTTTTAACTTAAAATCACATTTGGTACGCTAGTACTTAGTTAATCTTAATAGTGAGCTAGTCTTGGATAATTGCTAGCACAAGTCATATTTAGGGGTGTAAAAGGGGTGTCTCAAGGACGTTTCTAATTTTACAGATGAAATTTGAGACATGTTTGCATGAGAAAAATATAAGCCCAACGATGATATCATCGCATCGTAATAGGAATTGCATCGGCAGGAATAACGCTGTGCGTCACTTAATACGTCGTATGTCCAATTTGTTTAATATTTTTCTTAGGTCCAGAATGGCATTTCAGTATTTTTTCCTCATCATAACTCAGCCATAACATGAAATTTAGTCATGATTGGGGCATATAAGACAAAATTTACTCAAATTCCTTCAAAATAAAACCCTAACTCCTCTCCCAAAGTTCAAGAATCAATTTTTAAGTTCAAGATTCTCAAGAAATGAGTCAAGATTTAGATTCCATTCTTTGAACTAAGTAATCTAAGATATGTGGGGTTTTTCTAAACTACATGGGCATGGTGAAATCATCTTTAATAATGTTTTGAATGTTGAAAGATCATGTGTTAATGAAGGGTCTTGAAATACAATAACAAATATGCATTGTGAACCCTTTTGATGATAATGTTTTGGTTTTCATTCATATATATTTATTTATTTGTTTGGAGTTTGAAAGTTTAATTAAGAGCACGAATATTTGTACTCCCTCTCTAGTTCTGACCCTTTTGATTTTCACATGTTACAAATTGATAAATTTCACCTTTTGAAGCATATTATAAATGTTTCTTGGCTATTGTTAAATGATTTGAGATTGATTGTGAATTGAAGAGAGAGTATTTTACTTTTTTTTTATAAATGTGAAGATGTTCATTAAAAGAATTGCATGGTTTACTGCAAAGTAAATGACCACCCCATGTTTAAGACTTGAAAGATGAGAATCTTTGCATAAGTTGTCATGTATTTTAAATTACAATTTCTCTTATACTTTGAAATGATTTGGGTGGTCCAAATAACACGTGTTGGAAATGGAAGATTGTAACACGATACTGTATGGCTTATATGACTTGAAAGTTTTAGTATGATGATACCAAATCAGATAAATGCCATTATATATTCAGACTAAACCTTACTACATAATTTTTTTAGATATTAGACCATTTTTTAGAAAGATGCATGATTTAAAAGTATAAAAACCGGCTTAAAGAGAGTTAGATGGTTATCATAAGAAAGAGTTTAAGTGTAAGGGATCATTGCTGGAAATCGAGTTTTGCCGATTTGAGTGATATGATTGGCTAAGGACAATGTATACTTGTCTTTCAGACACTGGTATACTAGACTAGTATGTAGGACCCCTATCCTTGTGGAAAAATTTGATGTGGGGGTTTGGCCGATGATTTAATAGTAGAACTATATATCTATGGGTACTAGACTTATAGGGTATACCATCTATCTCAGAAGTAAGAAAAAGAGAGTGAGTTATGTTTTCAAAGAAGTGTTTCAAGTATTTCAAGTGTGCCCATGTGTTTTCCTATATCATATGTAAAATGATTTATGAATTACTCTCTTATGTTGTATAAAAGAATGTTATTTTGAATTGCTCAGTGTACTAGTACATTTGTATTGGCCCCTATATTTCAGGATATGAGGCACTGTCCTAGGGTCCCGCTAAGTAGTAGATTGTCTATCCAGAGTTTGTATTTGGTGAACTTTCCTTATTTCGGAAGGCCTTGGTTGTTGGACATTTGCTATTTTATTTGGTTTCATGGTCCAACTAGGGGCCTTATCCCAGTTTTTAGATAGATGTTGGTTTAGTGTTACTAGAGATTTCGTAGACTAGTGTTATTTGTTTTGAATATTAAGCACTTCCTTTCGAATTGTTTAGTTTACTTATCAAACTGACCATGTTTCCGTATGATAATTTTCTGCATATCTTGATATTGTATGATCACTCTGCATGATTGCAAGATAGAGATGGCAGTTGGGCCTTTATAATTTGGGATGCTCGTCGTGGCTCGGGCCTTGGCTCAGGTTGTAACAACGAGGTGGCTGAGTTCATGCATGATATAGTTGGTGACTAGAGGTACTAGCATAGTCTAGACATCTAACGTCACTTCTTGGCCTTATCCTATTTTATTTATATATTTAGTTATTTCAGAGACGAACTTTATATTTCATACCCAGTTGTATTATTAGATGATATATACTTATGACGTAATGTTTTGGGGTTGGATTTGTATTTTTATTTAAGATTTCTTGACTCATGTTTTAGGCCCTGATTTCATTCTAGATGTGTCGTCATGTTGTATTTTGTTGGAATTTTTTGAATCTTGTTAACTCTGATATTTGGGCTTACTTGTCAAGGATAGATCATTATAAGTGTCGCACCACCATAGATTTTGGGTGGTGAACACAATAAGAACTAAGAAAGACATTTCTACCATCAAAGTATACAATTAAATATCTAATAATCGAGATCCTGATGCATTTAGATATAAGTACAAAATGTTAAGAATAACAATTCTTAAATTCCTTAATGATTCTTCAGTTTTCTAATTTTTTAGGATGACAAAATCATATGAGTTTAAAAACACGTAACATCCCCAAACTTCCCTTATTTACGTAGTAGCTTCCTATTCCTTTAGCACCATAAAATATGATTCCTTCACACTTAATTGAGGTTTAAGACCATTTATATTAAGATTGGGTAATAAAAGGACATCATGGACCAAGAAATGGGGCTACACTCTATACATAAGAGCCCTTTACTTTGGGCTCCAAATTGTGGAGCATATTATAGGAGGCCTCTATAAATCTTACATAACGGACTATAACACACATGGACCACACTTTTGCATTGATTAGTGTGGCGCATACAACCTATCCCAGGCATAAAAGTTTGCTTTTCTATTTTAAATTAAGGATAATATTGTCCTTCCACCATTATTTTTCTCCAAACTTGATTATAATCCTAAAATCATCCTAAAACACTTATATTTATTTAGGTATATCTCATTCCTGTTCTCCCAAGACTCTAGAACAAATAGAAGGCTTTCTCCTATCCCAAAGCTCTAAATGTTCAAAGTTCAAGATTCCTTTCAGGAGCACTTCAAATTCAAGAATTTAGAACTTCAATGAGGACTTCCTTGGATACTCATGTCTAAAGAAATATGATATTATTGAGTTTCACCTAATACATAGGTTTTATAAACCCATGATGTAATCTTTGATAGCTCCAATGACATGAAAGGTTCATACTTTATATCAAGAGCTTAGAGTGTTTCAGGAGAGAATTTAAAAAAAAGGAAGAATATTTTAATATTATATAGTAGCGCATTTTGATGACTAATATAGCAAATATCTAATGAAGGGTATTTATAATTTTTCTACATTACATAATCCTAGTATAAATAGAATAGGATGATGCATTGAGATATAGTTTTCGGACATTGTTGAGTTTCTTCTTTGTGAGATTAGTCTATTCCCTTTTATCTCTCCATGAAACTTTTCTTGGATTCTTGGAAAGAATTCTATTGTATGAGCACATTTCTATCCTCCCATGGTTTATTCTAATAATTAAATGTATATTTAATGTTGGGTCGACCTTTTTTATTTTAATTTCTATTCTCCATAATATAAATTCTTCATTATCATCTCAATCATATTTATTGATATCATCTTTTTATATGCATTTTATGTCAATTGGTATCAGAGTATTGCTACAATTCTTAATTCTAGGATTTTATAATTTTTGAAAATTAAAAAAAATATGAAAAAGCTGAAATTAGGTTGTTTGATATTGCTTATTGAGCTACATTGTGCTTTTCTGTTTTGAAAATTAAAAAAATCATAGTTTAAAAAAAATTATAAGCCGTTGTTGAAATTTGAAGCTTTGAAGAAGCTTAAAATGAATTTCGTTGATTTGGTATTTGTTTGAAGAAAGTATTGATTGGACATTGTTGATAAGGTAGTGAAGAGGTTGTATATTAATTTTGAGCTAATTTGATTGACCATTGAAGAAGATTGAGTCAAATAGATATTGATCTTTTTCTTGGAGAATAAGATGAATTTAAATTTTTCAAAAATAACCCCAATCTTTCCCCTTTAACATGTAGCCTTTCAACTTGTTTATCTTCTCTTTCCTGTCAATAATAGCTAGTTTACATTGAGTGTTAGTTCATTCTTAATAGTAAATAAGGGTTTGTTAATTTTATATATTCGTACAATGTATTCCATTCTTGTGTTTCTTTCAATTATTTTATTTTTATTTTTTCTTTGTCCTTTAGTTTTACTGTCCTTTCATGATTTACATAAAGTCCACTCCAAATTGATACTTGGATACTTATCTTGAGTTAATTGAGTTGTTGATTCTTGGAGATATCTGAGCAAATTTTCTTTACAAGAAAAAGTAAAGAATTGGTGAGATTAATTGAGTGAGTTCTGAAATCAATCATATTTAGTGTACACATGAGTGTTGAGTGATACATGTGAGGGACTAAATTTATGAGCTATAAACTTTGTTTTTACCTTTTTTTGTTGTAAGCTTGTCTTTCTTAACTTCGGATAATTCATGTAGTGATTATTTTTAAGACTATGATTTTGTTAATGATGAAGGTTACTATGATGGAGATTTTGGGTAAAATGAAGTATATAGGTCTTATTGTAAAAATGTGTATGTGAAGAATAATATGCTTACAACAATGACTTTGATGATGGTGATAGTTCAAGACCAAATAATAATTCGAATAGTATTATAATTGTAGATCTTTTTGTTGAATGACATGAGTGTAATGAAGCATGCTTTAAATCATTTATGGAATAAAGATATAATATTTTTCATATTTATGATAAAATTGAAGGACTTTGTGGTGCCATGGTAATAAATAACAAGAGTTCCATAAAATTTGCAAGTTCAAGCTGGTTGAGCACATAATGTTATAGACTACATACTTCTTAAACCATATGCATTGCCATGGTTAAGAAGAGAGGAAATTTAGAGGTGACAAAACAATTCATGGTGAAGTTCCATATTGACAAGTTTCATGATGAATTACTATGTGATGTTATTACAATAAATGCAAGTCATTTGTTACTAGGAAGGTCTTGGATAATGGAAAGAGAAACTATAATTGATAAAAGTTCTGTATTATGTCAACCTAAGAGGACAAGAGTATTTTTTTTCCATCTACACTTTTAAAGGTAAAATAAAGATACTTGGAGTTTCTAAGATTGACAAGAAGGAAGATAAAATTTTAGCCAAATGTTGTCATTTCTAAAGAGAAGAACATGACGAGGAAAATAGATTACTCTCAAAGTGTAAATTTCAAAGTTGAAGTGAATAATCATCCCATCCTTCAAAAGGAAATCTTGGGCATTGTCCAACGTTAAGTAATCTTGAGAGAGAAAATATTGGGAGAAGTAAACTCAAGAGTGTAAAATGAGAGCTTGAGTTAAGGGTAGTGAGTGAGTATCAACTAAAAAATAGAGAAGTATGTGAAAATGCAAAAATAAAAAGGAAAAGAAAAAGAAAATTGAGAAACGTGAAGAAAAAGAGAGTTTGAGACAACTTGTTTGTTCTTTAACTCTAACGCTAATTCCTCTTTTCCTAGTTGTGAAGCCTCGTTAGTATGTACATTAAAAAATGAAGGCATGAAAAATCCAACAATGTCAAGCCTTCCATCCTGGAAGACTCGAGAGTTAATCAAGAAACTCACTACTTCTTCAAGTGTTTAAATGAGCTTAAATGATAAATACAAAAGTAAAGAAGGAATTTTAGGAGCATTTTAAGGAAAAATGGCTAAGCGAATGCTCTATTTTCGTTAAATGAGCTTGATTTTTTTTTTTTTAGTTTGAAGTCTAAGTCATTCTTCTTTAGCGAAAAGGGAAATATTCTTTGTGGTGAAAGTCATATTGAATGTCATAGACAAGGACTAGTTGAAGTAACTTATCCAATTCATTGTGATGATTCTTTTGAGTTTAATGTGTTTGCAACTAGACTTCATACTTGTGATGAGTTTGTAGTATTACAGAGATATTCCTTGCATACATATGATTTGTATTATGAATATTTCTTATGCAATTGCAATGCTCTTTATTGATAATAATGGTAAGGAATCACTCTGTAATAAGCCTCATTTTAAAGAATGTGATGCTTTTATAAAATTAATTATAAAATCCAAAATATTTATGTTGATATGCCACTAGTTGAGGGGACTTGTGAATTATTTAATGAGCCTAACGTTAATTGTAAATGTTATCGATTATTTTGAAAAGAATGGGGATATTATATATGATACTCCACCTTTATCTTATAAAGGTGAAAATAAAATTCTTGATTCTACTTTGATTTTATTTTATGAAATTCATAATGTTGGTGGTGATATGTGTCATGTTGCAGGTAGTTTTAACTTATTGCATCTTGACTTTTCATCATTAGTTGG